>NW_015374053.1:39623-39854 GCF_001272555.1 Dufourea novaeangliae | reverse complement strand
TATATATATATAATATTATAAGAGAGTATGAATCTTAGTTGATCAAACGATTTTTGTTGATTGGAAATAGGGGCCATACCAAACGATTTTTCGTGATTCAATATATTATACTCATTCTCGATCGAGGGAGTCGGAAAAACGATCTGATTCAAAAAGCTAACTCGGGGTATTCGGGAGCAGGAGAGCAATTCGAAACGCCCGCAGCTACACATTCATCGGGAATGGCAGGCA
>NW_015374053.1:0-39606 GCF_001272555.1 Dufourea novaeangliae | reverse complement strand
AGGAATGCCACGTGTAACCTTTGACACGTGGGCTACTGTGGGAGCTGCTCCGAGAAGCGTAACGGCTGTGTATAAATAAAGACCGTGTCCAATTAGTATTTGGGCAGCGGGCTTCGGTCAGATAAAATCTTCGAGTTCGGCGATCACGAGAACCGATCACCTTCCACTGTGTTGTCCCCCACAGTGGAAACGTTTGGGTCCTTCTGGATCTATTAGAAGCGCTGACTCCTCGCATTCCCCTCCACCGAATGGAAATTTATCGATCTAGACCCCTTTCCTACACCCCTTGTCAACGAAGCCTTTAACTTTCATTCTTCGAAATTCTGAACGTCTCCTGATTCATTTTAAAGGACACCGTTACACTTATTTGTGGTACGAATTAATTAATTAGAGTTTTGTAAGTTTATTCCTACCAATGCTCAACACCTGAATTCCATGAAATCAAGAGAAGACCAATGAAGTCTTATTTTACCAAGAAGCGTTTAAATGTACATTCAAATTTGTGCCATACCAATCTATACAAGACTACAAAATCTTTAATTTCACAATTTAAAGTACCTAGCCATATGGCAACAGAGAGACTGGAAAGGGTTAATCATTCTGCATCGATTCTACATCTCTCGATAAATTGTATACCATCAAATCGATCGATCAGGTATAAAACGCTCTCACTTTTTGCCTCGTGTCCCACGGATTTTATCAAGAAATCGAATAAACAGGTTTCCTGTTCGCCAGGATCTCGGAGCCTATTCCGATGGATCGACAACAGTAGGCCGCCACCTCTCCCGGGAGAATAAATCTCGTCGTGGCGCGCGCCGTTTAATTGTCCGGGTCTTAAGCGATTGCGGTTTGAGGGCAGTTGAGACAAGGATCGAAGCAATTTGCCCTTTCGCCGTCCCGACTGCCAGAGGAGGTAGGAGAGGAGAGAAGAAAGGAGAGTCGGGGAACTCTGGTTCGCGGCGACTCGCTTGTCCTGCGAGCCGCGATGCGGTTGTGGCGAACACGTACACACACGTACACGTGGGTCATGCGTGTCTCTAGCAATAATCGACTCGTATGCCCACGCGTCCTCCACCGCAGAGAACCGCTTGCACTTAATTGAATTCGCGTTACAGGATAACTTCACTCTTTCTTTTTTCGTTCGGAGTGTCCCTTTCGGGCACGTTTTTGTTTTTGTTGACCTTAAACGAGTGAAATTGTACGATTATCACAGTTCCACTCTACTGCCCTTCGTAGCTTTTAATTGTCCTGACGTATTCAGACATCCGAGAAAAATTAGGTTTTATCATTTTTTTTTGGTGTCCCTGTTTTTCATCGTAGGCCATTTTAATATAGGAAACGGCTTAAATGATATTTATTTCTTTTTTCCACGTATCTTGAACGCGAATAATTCAGGCATAAACACTAGTCATGACTTAGGACTATCTACGTAGATGTTACATAGAACAATAGAAGCTAGGAGAATAATTTAAAAACCAGTTAGGACAAATAAATTGGTCTTTTTCTAGAGCCTTAACTAAAAAGTGAAAAGCATATGGGACTCCAAATATTTCGAAGAATCTTGAAAAACAATAATTTGTTAGATTGTAAATTTTAAGTAAGTAGGGCAGTATAAACAAACCAAAGAAAGATATTTTTCAGCAGCTTTCTCTTATAGCTTCTATCACAGCTCCACCATAAACGTACCCTTACACCGCTATCGAATCGAAGGATCATTTTCCCCAGGAAGGAAGCTTCGTGATATATCTCCGAAAAACGATCATCATCGAGCTTCTATTATCAGAAACAAACGTCAGTATGACCGTTCTATTCTACTCGACAGGAAATAGTGTATCTGTACCAGCGAACTCGAACGCAGCGTGTAAATCGCGTGGAAAAAAAAGGGGGTGCAAAAGGGATAACAGGAAAGTTTGCAAGGATATTGCTGCACACCGTCCTATAATTATCCGCTCGTAAACCGGTAACAGGTACACCTTGTAGCAAGGAAAAGAGGATGCACGCGTTATTAAAAGTTTGCACACGTATCGTTTTCGCGGTCTCTCTTCCACCTCGAGCACTTCGCCGCGTCTAATTTCGTTTCCCTCTCGTCAAGTTTCACCGGCTTCGTCGGCGATCCTCGGTAGTCTGAATTCCGAAAATGTTTTCATTTTTCGTAATATACGTCCAGAATAATAATGATTTATTTGGATGGTTTAAAAGAGAAGGATAAAGAGTGCTTTATGTCAGAAAATCCTTCTCTCCCCTTTTCATTTTTCCTGTATTTCCTCCTTTCGTTTTACTTCCTCCAGTTCCTTCTTTTTCGTCCTCCGGGGTTGCGCTCGTTTCTCAGCTAGCTTCGCCGGTGTTCGAGTTCTCGAAGGCCCTCTCGGCTCGATGTCTCGTGGATCGTAATCGAAAGAGAAAAGATGATGGATAAGGGCTCTCCGACTCGGAGAACAAGGACAATAAAACGGAGGCAAGAAACCGCCGCGCGGGATCCCTTAAGCTCGTCGCACGCACGGAAATTGATAGATTACCGGCCGCCGGAACACGTTGGAAAATATCAGTGTCAGACCAGTAGGACTTACGTTTGTGACATGTATTCGAACGGATGCACGTGTTTAGATTTTTTTCGACGATCGTTAATTCACCCGAGCAGATGTTCGCGAATGCGCTAATCGATCGGGATGCGATTGTGGATCGAACGTTAAACGTCAGCATGACAAACGGACGGATTCGAAACCCGAGAGAAGGTACAATGTTGCAGAGTTGTCACGCGCGTTCAGCTACAATCGCTGCGTTTCTTCACCGATGTTGATCGATCGATTCAGGCACCTTGATCCTTTCTCCTCGAACGCGATGGGTTAATTGTAAGATCCGTAGACGATTCGTAATCAGACTAAAGGTTTATTGGCTGGGCTGAAAGGTATATTTGGTATAGAAAAAAAGAAAGTAAACGTCAGACTTCCAATTATTTCCCAATTGGCTTATGGACAACTTCCTGGTACAGTTCTTAAAATATCTATTTACGGAACATGAACAGTATCTCTACATCTAATTTATACATATTTTTGTCACTTATTTTATCTATATACATTTATTATTGTTTATTCATGATAGCAGGTATTATACATCTATTATGTTTATCCCACATATTTTACCCATGCATAAATGAAATATGATTTTGTAAATGTTATTTCACATCGGAGTAACTTCAACGGAATAGTAATAAATATAAATCACGTAAGATTTAAAGAAAAAAATAATTCATGTAAAAAAAAAAACTAACGGGTTGGCCGGGATACGAACCGCCGACCTCCGGATTGCAAGACTCAAATCTGAAAGTTACATTAGGCGACCTCTCCTTCATAGAGAAAGAGGGGCACATGTCAAAATACTATAAATTTACACAACTACTTCTAGAACAAATAAGATCAGAGCTTTTTAATGGTATAAAAAATTACAAAAAAAAATGTAGATGTGGCCCCTCCTCCAACGAGCCCCACAATTCCCCACTGCCCCCTCCCCTGCGATACCTCCCTTTCGATTACGTTTCGCGTTACAATTTCCTCCCCTCTCCTCTCCGCGATCTCTCCAGCCATGGGCTCTCGATTTATAGCCGCGAACGTATTCTCCGAGTTGAGCCCCATTCGTCAGCCTCCCCCGGTTCGTAAGAGCATCCGCGAAGGGGCTGGGCTGCGAACGTTATGGAAGGGAGGAGAGGCTCGTGGTCCATCCAGGCAACAACCGTGCACAGAGAGGCGATCGGGCGCTGTGGCGGCGAGCAGAAACTGCCTTGGGGGTGTGGGAGGTTGGGTTCGCGTATAAAGTATAGGTCGAAACGAGACCTCGGGGTGCCGTGGCAGAGACCCGTGGGGTCCATGCTGGAAAAACTCGGCTGTTAACTGCTCCGAGCCGAACCGCCACCCTCCCACGTCTCCCACCCCCGCGACGTGTATTATCCACCGTCGGACTGACGATTTCTTTCGGGTTTTTTTTCCTCACGATTCTTACGGAGACACGGCCGCTCTGGGCTGTTTTCCTCGTTACTCGTGCTTTGTGCGCCGCTTTCGAAACGATTGCCCATAGAACACGTCTCGTGGCGGGGGCGGGAAATTGAAAACTGGACACTCGAAGAGATTTTTCGTACTTCGGAGCTGTGAGTTACGGGGTCTACGATTTTTTTTCTAAGATACGAGATTATGGATCTTTGCTCCGAGAGCTTGTATGTTCAAGATACAGTAAAGACTCCATGAGAGTTTGAAATTCGGGTCTGTTTCGAAACTTTTACGGGGCACCGCGACCTCGACAACAAAATCGAGGGGCAATAAATTATGCATTTGGCTCGTTCCACCTCCAATCCTCCCCAGTGGTGGGGATGAAGTAGAAACTCTCATGAGGAACTTCTTATCCAACTATCATTGAGTATATATTGTATTATAGAAATGATGGAAATTGTAGAAATATTTGATTATCGGGGACGGCAGAAGGATATCTTGGCCCGTCGAGCGGGAGTGCGGCGAGAGGAAGCCACGGCGGAAAGGCCAAGGGACCAACAATCGGAAAACAGCGTTGTTGGTGGTCGGACACCGACTGGTAGCAAGAGCCAGAGACGCGAAAGTGCCGTTCGAGGATTCCTATTTCCCACGATCCCACGGCTGCCATACGAGCCCCGCAATACTCCGTCTTTCTCTGCACTGCGGTAATCATAATTACACCTGCGGGTGCCTTCTTATCGCTCCACGCTCGCGATCCCTCGGCCCTCACCGTATCCTTCGAGGAATCCCGCGCGTTTCCTCCATCTGCCCCCTTCGAATTTTCCCCCTTTGGAGGGAAAATTTGTGTCTAGATCGACTCAGTCACTGCCAACTTATTTCACTTCGAAACGAATAGAGATTGCAATTACAATTAGTCAAGATTCCGGTGGCAAGGAGAAGACGTCAAATGTAACTCTCAGATTTGGTTCAAATTTTTCTCACTTAACCCTTTCAGACCTGGCGGTCACATTTGTGTACATCAAGTTTCTTACAATTTCAGAAAGTATTCGGTACAGTGTATTGCAATGTAAGACATAATTTGAAGAGTGCTGTATCAGGGTCGATCAATGCTAGTGTCTCGCAATCCAGAGGTGAGCGGTTCGACTCCCATCTATCCCGTTGTTTTTTTTCTCACAAGAATTATTTTTTTTTTATTTCTTACGTGATTTATATTTGATCACCCTACTGTGCCGTTTAAGAAAATCCTTGCTTTCTTCGTGTACCTGGTAATAATGCGAGATACAATCGAGTCGAACGAATATAATTTCTTCGGGCGTAGATTGCGCAATTTAACGCGCGCGCGACAGGTGTAAGTGGGAGAGAAAAATTACGACAAGTACCATTCGAGAGGACATACAGACGTCTTTCAGTGTTACAGGCACGTATTCGTTTTCGAGAATCATGTTGGGTCAAGGTGGATCGCTTCGTACTCCGCGGGAACAATATATATGCTCGGGGAAGTTTTATTAGCAAACACGCGTTTTCATGCATATTATTACGGTGGTAAAACCATCTTTTACATATTGTGTAGTCTCATTTTTAACAGAGAAATCGTAATACTCCTTGCCTTATTTAACCCTTTGGATTAAATAAAAAATGTACACACAAGTACATGTATTTCTTGGTTTTCCTGTTAATCAGAGTTCCAATTTAATAATACAATTCTTCGTAGGCAGTATTAGGAATACTTACCCTAGTTTCTTTCCGAGAAACGAAGCTTCTTTCGATGATCTTCTATCAAAGGTGGCTCTCTGGTCTTTTCGGTCAGTTTCGCAGGATATTTTCGCGCGATGTTACCAAACAGTGGCGTAACACAAGCAGAAGATCCAGGTGGGGTGGGGGTGGTATCGCCGTCCAGGTATTCTGCGGTATACACGCGTGCTATATCCAGGAAAGGCGGTGGTCCCCGTGGGAGAGATGGAGCACGAAGCACAGGAAGCCGGTTCAATTGGTGTCCAGGGTGCATTTGCGTCTAATTCAATGCATTATACCCTCCCCGTCCGCCCACCACTGCCGCCGCTGGCTAACCACCCTCTGCCCTCCCACCTCCACCCGTTAAACGCTTCCTCCTGGCTTCTGTTACGTGCTCGATCGAATAATTCCTGATTCCACTCGATGAGGATTTCCTTGCGGGGCCGAAACCGTTGTGCCTTCCATCCACGCGGAAAACAGACAGGAACAACTGAGGGACGCTTGCGTTGGTCAGCTGAATGCTAATACAGTAAATCCTCGATGAGTGTTTGAAGGCTTCTCGGCCATTTATCAGGAGAGGTCTCCAAGTGTAATGTTGACTTTTTAATGAGGTTCAGCGTGGAATTCTAAAGCTAATTGTATTTGTTTCAATCGTGTATGACTATTGGTTTGTGAAATATTTAATGTTCAGTGACGAGGAGTCTTTGAATACTCCTCGAGGATTTACTCGATATAGAGGCATCAAATTCTAATTGTATATTGCTAGATGATGGGAATCGATGAAGAAGGAAATTGAAGAACACGGTGAACACACTCGTGAATGGGAAAGGAGTGTGTGCACAGAATTTCGGAGCACACAAGAGTTCGAATCCCAGAAACACGGGGACGAGTCTCTCCTCTCGTGAGAGAGAATGAGATTCGAGCAGGGCGAGGCATTTGTGACCCGCCGCCTCGAGTCCTTGGTGTCTTACAGGGGCGGTTTATTGTGGGCCACCCTTTGTACACGTTTCTATAACCCCGTGACAAGATGATTGGGATATCTGGTTACCACAGTTTCTCGCAGGTGAATGGTACGGCGGCGTGGGTTAAAACGTCGAAAAAACATTCCCAACATAATAATGTCGATTTCTTTTTTGCGGCAATTATCGTATTCGCCCGGGGCCCCCCGAAACCCCGGGATGGATATCGTGTTCCGCTATCTGAGATTCCGTTCGCGTACAAAGCGGAGTGGAGTCTAAATCGAGAGGAAAAATGGATTGAACACATTTGCGAGCAGTTCGCCAATCTCTGGACACAGGAATATTCAAGATTCTGTCCATCGAAACGTTTATTAAGGGGGTACTCCCATTCTTAGGGGTCGAATAGTCGATTTTTAACGAAAATTATTTAGTATTTACTAGTATTACTTTATCTTCTGAACTACTATTATGTCAATATTTGCAATAGTGTTAGAGATCCACGATCCGAAATGGAGATCAATCGGTACCGGCGGCCTCGTAGGAGGAACCACGCGCCCTCCAAGTGCTCTCCCTGTGTGTCACCGTCGACGTATCCCGGAGAGGCCCATACTTTGTTTTATACCCCGTTGCCCGCGAAGATATCCGATTACAGCACCACCTAATGGGATAAAGGGAACGTTCGCGGTGGCGGCGGTGTGGGCCCCATCGGTTCTCCACGGACAGGATATCCATTCTATATTATATTAAATCCTGGCCACCGTACGTTTTTTTGTTTTTTTTTCTTCCGTTCTCCTCGACGACGCAAATGTGGGCCTCGACGAGGCGAGGGAGGGCTGGAGGATCGGTTCGACGAAGAAAGGGGTGACCGGGGCCGGTGGGGCACGAAGAAAGGGCGGTGCTGATTTTCGGTCTTCGGGGCCCATTGTCGCTCGCAGGAGGGACATCCGATACCAGGGACCCTTGCGCCGAGGGCTACACACCCGAGAACCACGCGAAATGGAGCGAAACGAACCGATTCGACGATCTCTACCCTTCCTGGAAACTTTAGAACATCCGCCGGAATCATCGATTCCGGGCGTTTCTCTCTCCCCCGTCTCGTGCAACCACGCACAGGGTGTCTCGGTTTCGGTTAATTGTCCCAATTACACAGGCGATACGGAATCGTGGAAACCCGTGGAAATGACATATTTTGGTTTCGGTGTTATTACCACTTCAATAATAATTAAGTGTACCGTTTATTTTTTTCGTAACACGTGGATACGTAATTTAATTATATTTTGATATGTTCGGTAATCGGTGTGCTGTTCAAGTAGTGGATATAATAAGGCGTTACCTGGGACTTCTTAATTTTTCGCGATACACGAATGTTGAGGTGTAATCGCGTCGAGATCAGGATACTTATTACGTGAGAGGCACAGAAGAAATCTTATCCGACGAAAACTCGAGGAGCACGTCCTAACCTTGGCCCGTGGATAACCAGGAATAAGGTATACGCGTCCGGAGTCGAAATTAACGCGAGACGAAGCACGACGGGGTTGATTCTCTCTTCCCTGTCTTCGTCCCCCGGGGAGCTTCTGTTGTAATTCATCGCAAGAGGTTTCTTGTCCTCGACCCCTACCCCCCCCCCAACCCCGGAGAGTCGGAACACCGAGCAAGGTCGAGATGCAGAGTTACTTGTAAATGTTTAAACTTCTTCAGACTCTAACCACCCTCCCCCTCACCGGTGCCTACAGCTGAAGCACACCATCTTCGTCCCTTAAAATTTAATCCCAATGGTGATTCCGGCGAATTAATCCGTTTTAGTGCGGGGATATTCCCGCCGTGTCATCGTTTCCTCGAGAAGAGGAGGAAAAACGGTTCCACCCAGGACTACTCGGAATAAATCCCTGGATATTTAATTTATTCGGAGATTACAAGGAAAATAATAGCGAACACTCGTGGGTGGGACTCTTGTGGACATTTTCTTCGATTCCGTTTCTCGAAATCACTCGATAACTCGGCCGTTGTAACTGTTTTTACAAAGTTTAACACTACCGAACCCTTCAAAAAGGTAGGAATTAAAACAGCGAAACCGGTCATTTGACGGTCGTGGTAGGTTCAGTGTTAAAGAAGCTAGTGGGATCACGATGACCCTTGAAAAGCGGGTTTTCGTCAAAGAGGTCCAAACGATATCAGGATAATCCACTGAGATTCGAGGAAACGCGAAGGATGGAGAGGGGGGACAGCGCGGAAGGGTGCAGGGACGTGATCTCGATTCCCAAGGGCCCGCGTCGAGTAAGATTGGCTCCGGTGTTGGTTCCTCGTGGGACCGAGACTCGATTAAACTTTAAGATGATATGCGCCAGTCTCCGGTCCCCCCTTTCGTCGACTCTCCTCCTTCCGACGAGTCATCCGCTGGATTCTCTGCGCATCGATAACCAACGAGAGCTCGTTCGAGCGAATTCGTGGATCGCAAATCTATCATTTTTAAAAATTATCGTACGGATCAATCGAGCGCACTTCAGGGGTTCGTCTTACCTGACAAAATTATAGGTAATTTTGTGAATTTTTTCGGGGAATGCAGTAAAGTAACTTAGAAATTGGTTGCAAGGCCTATAATGTGTATACAGAAATATGTTTTTTATACAAAATGACGGTGCTGGTGCCGCTTCTGTAGACCAGAGATGGGCAAATTCGTTTTCTAGATAGAGTTTCGAATAATAAATGAAAGATAAAAAAGTACTTCGTCATTTTTAATCGTGTAAACGGTTAGTATGTAAATAAATACTTTAGCGGTCCCGTACATTTTCAGTCCGGGGTTCATCGAGCTGCGGAATTTCGAGGAGTTCGCGATTGGCTTGCCAGGTCAGTTAAATCGGTTCTAATTAAAGTGTACTCCTCGAAGATTTCGAGGACTTTTAAATTTTCGAGCGAGCGCGATATACCCGGTAAGTATAATTGGATCTCGGTTAACTCGCCGTCCTTTCCGGTTTAATCAGTTTCGTCTGAAACCATTTCGGAGTGTCAATTAGATCTGTACAGGTGCTAGTCAAGAAAAACCCACAAGGGAACCGAATCTATAGAAACACTCTAATAACCAAAAGAGAACAGATACGATCGGTTTGGGGTATATAATGAAAGTTCTCATCGAAAAAAAAAAAGAAAAAAAAGAAACGATAATAACGTCGATAGACTTGGTCGCAATCGGTGGTCACACGATGGCGTTTTTAACCAAATTTCTTTCCACGAAAACTGTACACTGCTGGTCCCCGCACTGGTTCATCTACGTACACAATTTCTTTCCTCCAAGTGATGGTAAAAAGCGCGTAACGAGCGATTTTACGCCGCGACAATTGACCGGCCAGGGGAAAAAAAAGTATTCTACAAATGGAAAGAACGGGAATCTGTCGTATCGGCTAAAAGACCGGGGCCGCGGTTATTCCCACACTCCGTGGACGACCTCACCGCAGCGACGGAATACTTTTCTTATATCTTTTGTCTTGTCACCCCGTTCTCCTTCCGTACGATTCGCTCTGCTCCCACGGAAAACGTGACTTAAAGCTCCTGCACGGGCTCGACAGCCGCTCTTCGATCGGCTCCCATCGATTTTTCGACGTCACCGCCACGGAGATCGTTGATCGATCTTTTTCTACAGAGTATTAGAAAAAACCATTCAATATTTATATATTACATAGTAGGATTCTTCAATTCGTAGACGAGGTGAATCAAAACAGAAGAACCTCCCGTCATTTTCCGAATGAAATTCGAAAACTAGTTTGTTCAATAAAACAATGGATCAAATTGGATAATACCATTACTTAGAAGGAAGTACTCGGTTGCTTCTGTATCTGTTAACCATCGCAACGTGACTCATCGATCATCGGATATTTATATTAGAGATTCTTCCACATTTGCATCGAGGAGCAAGCTGCTGTAACGAGGAAAGGGCCTTTAATTCTCCCGTCGTTAATCAAGTATTATCTCCCATCGTCGTCGGTCTTCAATGGCGTTTCGAATTTAAAGGAGAAACTCGAGCGATCCCGCGGTACCATTCCTTCTCCCCGTGTCTTATTCATATTCATGAAGATTCGGCTTTTATTTCCGAGCTGAAGAGCCCACAGAAGGGGGGAAGGAGCCGCGTGGGTGTTGGGGGAAACACCAACGAGGCGACACCGTTCCTCGTGTCCACGCGACAGGAGGTCTCTGATTCCTGAGCCTCTTGAACTTTATCAGAGGACCTGCACCTCGTGTGTATGTGCGCCAGCAAGAAGCATCGCGGATTCTGTTCGGTTGGTGCCTACAGCCAGGGGTACAGTTAAGATTTTTGTTAATGTTGGAATGCGCGCGCGCGCAGTCTTCTTTTTCCCCCCTGTCGAGAGACACCCTCGTTGATCAACCGTGGAAGAAATGTGTCGCGTTTAAAATTCAATATCCCTGCCGTTCGAATACACGTCTTTCGAGCCTGTTCAACGACTCCTCTGCTTGTTTGTTAATTTTCATCGAGTTGGGGAACTCATTTGCCCATGGACTTTTAAATAGTTTTTTGGTAACTATTTACATTAAGGAAGCCACCTCCGATAACGATGATTTTTCAATATGGTTTAGTTGGGAGTCACTGTTTGTTAAAAAGTTATTATTAAAAGTACTATTTCAGTGAGAAAGAGTAAAAGAAAGTATTTCACACTACATACTTACTACGTACTACTTTTTTCTTGGACCGTCTAACCAACTCCAATCAGTAGAATGATCCAGCGTTGGTTAGACACCGTTTACGAAAAAATGTCATTCAGAGTTCGTTGGAGCAGTTCAAGCAAAGGGTATAATTGTTCTCTTAATAACGTTTTAATAAACATTTGATAACTGAAACTTTCTGGAGGTTACTCAGAAGGGTGACCGTTGCAACATATTATAAAATCATCGAAATCAAAGGTGATTCCCTTATTGTAAATATTTACCATTTTCTCATCGAGGAACATCCATTCTTCGCGAGGGATACGGATACGTTAATGAACCGTGAACGCATTTAGCGTTTCAGATGGAAGACTGCGGTCGAGAGTCGAATGCTTCGCGTCGTGCAACCCCCTAGAATGACCCAAAGGACCCCTGCCGCGTCCCTGGTACCATGCTAACTGTATCCTGTCATTGTCACGGGCCACACGGCGGGCCACATATACATTCGGGAACGAGGGATCCACTTCCCTCGCGTTAGTCACAGCCGATTAGTCCAACTGGAGTGTTGTCTCTGGTGCTCCACGAACTCGCGAAGTTCCGATATCGCTTCAAACTTTATTGTGGTGTGTGAGCAAATGTACCTGTAGATTGTAGCATGCGAGAGAATACGGTATAGATCGGTGGTAGGAAAGTTTCGTGAGTGGTTTTCAAAAGTGAAGTACGAGTGATATCTGATTATAAATTGTCTGATTATCATTGTAACAAATATTGTAGCATGTTTAATTATTTCACTACTTTTCTGCATCTATAACATCAAACCTCCTAAACTTTAAACTGATTTTTTTCAGTTTCAAAACTACAGTGGAGATAGAACAATTAAGGTACTACAACGATTTTTCTAAGCTCACGTTGCGTCAGTTACACGAAGGTTAAGGGGGCTTATCTCGTGACCCCCCGGTTCGTGGTGCGCAGGTAAGAATTCAAGATCCCTACGGAGTATATACGTACCACGGGCGAAACGAGTCGGAGGTGGCACGAGCGCGCTCGCCCCGGGTTCCACGGGTGTGCCGCCACGGTGCACGTATCCTTACCGGGGCGTATTTGTCCCGGGGACGGTGTGCACGTGACATCTTAATCTCTCCCGGCCCCCTATTCGTCTCTTTTTTCCTCTTAGTCTTCCACCTCCTCCGGCTATCTCTTTATCTTGTTCCCGCGTATCTTTCATCCCTTTCACTCGTGCCTTTTCTTTTCTTTATTTTTTTTCTTATTTATCGCCCGTTTTCCTTTATCCGTTTCTATCGCTGGCGAGGTTCTCCCCTGTCTCCACTCCCTTTTGTTCTCCCGCCTCCCTACCGGTTCGATGCTTATCTCCCAGTCACGAGGTGTTCTTTTCCTTTTTTTTCGCCCTTGCCGCCGTTTCATTCGCTCTTTCGCGATTTTTCGGTTTCCCTCGGATTCTCATTCGCGTTCTCGCGAAACGGTACCGTTGGTTTCTTTTGTCTTTTGCGCACCCCCTTGATGCTTCCCCCACTGGTCTTTACCCCCTTCCCTCTCTTCTCTGTACACCTCGATCATCGTCTTTTTTCTTCTTCCTCACTGCTTTCGCGCGTGTACCTCCTGAATATACACGGACCAATGTATGTACAGAGGACTCCTTAATCTTGGCACCGTGTTTCCCCCGGGGAGATTGTAATCTGAGATTTCGGTCCCAGCGGTGGGCGCCCAGGGGGCACCTCCAGCCACCTAACCAGAGCCCGACTCCTCTCGTTCTTTGCATTCCTCGTTCGACACAATGGAACAGTGAAATTACGAGTATATACCCGTGGTGTTGTTTTGTTCTCTATGACTGATCAGGCTCCGCGGTATCGGCTCGTTTGCAGATGCAAGATTTCACCCTTTGCGCTCCGTGCAGTTTTGGCGACTGTAGGTAGTCTACTCCAGGAATTTTTAGGTAAAACAAACGAAGATAATGTGTTTAGAGTATAGCTGGTAGTTGGGGTAGATCGTTTGTACTTGGCGTGTTAGCCACATTGGTAGTTGGAGCGCAAAGGGTTAATTCTTCGTGCCCCGTTTCGTCGAGAGGAAGGCACAATCCACTGTTAAGGATTGGGGGATGATCTATCGCGTTATCTTGGCCGTAGGGGGGAGAATTGCTGCGGGAATTCGTGTGCACGGTATATGCTCCCGAAGCAACAAGTAGTATCAGGCCGTGACGGTATACATATACCTACCTGCGACATTTAAGTAGACGTGATCGTCTTGTTAACCTTCGACCTCTGCGCACCCCTATGTCGTGAACCTTCTTGCTGTCCTACAAGCGAGACTAGGGAAATCCATCGATTACCTTTCGATACCTCTCGCGATTCCCAATGTATGTATTCCCACGATTGCTTCTATCCACCGTATTAAAGCACAATAATCATATAAATAATTTTATTTATTCAATTAAAATCAAATTCGTTTCGTCGACTTTCTATCCTATAACCTCTATGCCTCGAAAAGTTATTGAGGAAGGGGGTGTTCTGGTTCACCGGAGTTAAATCGAAGCAAGCAAGCAGGTGCTGGTCGCGTGTAGGTACGCGCGAGGGCAGATCCACCGCCGTCAGGTGCTTCTTACCTGCGGCTGCTTGATTTTTTAAGTGCCCGTACACCGCGACGAACGACCCCGAAGAATGAGACAGGTGATCACGAACAGTGGTTTTCGACATACTCCAATGATTCTGAGCGTGTCGCGTGACGGAAGGGCACGCGACTTAATCACGGAGCTAGGTAATTGGAAACAGAAGCTTTCGATTCTTCACCGGCTTCTGGGTGGCGCAGACTTGATCATAGATTTTCGACATACTGTACATAGTATAGGCTACTATTTGTATGTTCGCGAAGAAACGAACATATTATCGAATTGCTGATATGATACCTACAATTTTCAATCGAATCTAGTAAAAGAAAAAAATATGGCGATCCCAAGGTAATACTGGCAGACGTTTTGGTATTCTCGAAGCATCGAGGGCAAAATCAAGACGACGAGTGAACGGTCCGGTGGCCCTTAATGGCGGTTTCGTTGAATCTTCCGGAGGATTCGGGCGGCCCCTCTTTGATACCTTGGGCCCCCCAACGAATTAACGTTCACCTGCCTGACCTCTTCGTGGTTGGGGGAACCAGTACCTTCGGCCGACAAAAACCTCGTGCGGGGTGCGCAGGGTCCTCGCAGGGGAGATCGCGTAAAAAATAAATGAGCTTGGCCCGAATTGCGTCGATATTAAGGGTGAATTCGGGAATCAGTGGCGCGAGACACGAGTAGGAAGTGAAATACGATTACCCCGCTCTTCGACGATTCCTTGTCGGCGACTTTGTATATTTTCTATGCAGACCTAACCCATTGTTCTTTCCGATCGAACAGGTTCCTTTCTTTTTTCTAGTAATAAGCGGTGTAAGGTCCAATTTAATCGAATACTTTGATGCCGAAGTGTTAACCCGCTAACTGCATTTGTTCACTACAGTGACATCCAAACATTAGAAAAAATGAAAAATAAATATTTTTACAAATCTGTTAAGTAGTCTTAAAATGACTATTGTTTCTTGATTCTATAAAAGAAACATTTTTGTACAAGATTTCAAAAAGATGCAGTGAGCGGGTTAAATAAAACGCGGTTTCTTTTTAACGAGGGAGCTAGGTGTTCGACGCGCAGTTTTTAAATACTTTAACAACGGTTATAGTTGCCGAAAAGTTTTATGTTAATAAAAACTGCGTCAAAAGGGTCTCCCTGGACGACGCATCAGCCATTCCCAGAGAGAACATATTTCACTCGATTATCTTGTTTTTGAGACGAAAGGAAGGGTATCTCATTATCAGATCTAACAATGTAATGATTAATACAGTAATTGTAACGCGTAGTTATAAATTAATTTTAGATAATGAATTATTAATATAGTAATCCCAACGTAAGAATATTAATCGAGGAAACAGGGTTCGGTTATTCAAAGACAAAGTAGGAAGCCACAGACCTAATTTCTCCTTGGCCAAAAAAAATTGGTCGGCGGGTGGTCGGGGGCCTCCTTTGTCAAGGGATCGCTACCGGAATTTCAAGTTCCCTGGACGCGACGAAACGGGATAGAGAACTAATTTGTCCGCTGACAAAATCGTTTCGATTCCCCCCGGAGCCTTCCTCCGCTTCGACGCGCCAGGGTTTCGAAACCTGCCAGTCACTTTCGAGGTGTGCCTCCTACAAGGAATCACCGATTCAGCCCAGATTTTTACAGCGCCTATTTAAGAACTATCTTGATCCGTGTTTCGTATGAAGGTGTCTAACGATGGTCTCGCTCAATTTTCCAAATGGTTCTCAAAACTTTCCACGAATTCTTCTTTCCACCGTGGTCACTGTGAACTCGTGTAACAGGACTCGGGGAGTAATTAACGAACGCCATTAGGAGCGGTGACATTAAGCGAAAATGTCGGAGATCGAAGATATCGGCGAGAAAATAGGTCTGTGTGCTGCATATTTCTCTCTCTCGTTACGGGTCATTATAGGCAGGGGCTATTGGGTGTACAAATTAATTTTTCTGAGATATCAAGCTGACGTTCAGTTTTTGCAAGATCAATGTATCTTTTTTTTTAATACTACCTTGTTGTTAATGACCTTGCATTGAGCTTGAAGAAACTCAAGATCACCTTGATATCTGAGGAGAAATAAGATATAAAAAAATCAAATTGTATCCTCCGATGCGTCCCTTAAAATGCTGCATAATTCATTAAAACGTTTTTTGATACATTCAATAAGTAATTAGTGATTTTAGGTAATATTTCTTATTGACTCACCCTGTATATGTATTTTTTGAACTCTCCGTTGGGAGATCGAAACTTTAAGCAACTATCCACGAACGCTAAAAGTACATGCGATACAACTGTAACGACAAAAAGGGTTTATAATATCTTTCAAAGTTATACAGAATTAACGTGTCGAGGACGAGCATTCTCGTTCTCGACCGTTCATTAGGAGTCGTAAAGCCTCCGGGACTAATGGTTCCGCGACTTAAGAAAGGGTGCCAGGGTCTTTCAGCCCCAAGATGGCGGTTGAGATAAACCACGTCGAGGGTGCAACGTCTACCGAGGGTAGCCGCTTCCGGTCTGGACGTTGCTTCCTGACCGTGGCTGAACTTACCCTCGACCGAACCGGAAGTTAGTTACCTCTTCCTAGGTAGATCTATTCAGGTTTAAATTTATCGCAGCGACGTGATATATTTCCGTGATCAAACTGCTTCTGAACGGCTCTTTCTGTCTCTTGGAAAGACCAGCTTGATCGATCCGCGAGAACTAAATTTGTATCGTTTAATTACGAATTCATGGACTGTTAAAATGGTTGGCCGGGATTATTAAAAGAACGATCGTGCGCTGAAACGACTACGTCGGAGCGGAAGTGGCTTGAAAGGGTAACGGCTACCGGTCTGAGCATTTCTCGCCGTTGTTAAGACAGTTTCGAAGAGGTTTATGTTCCTTGACCGGACGTTGCTGTTGTCGCAGGAAGACTACTCACTGGTTACAGCTCGAAATTTACATTTCTTAGTGTCAAGGAAGTCGGCAGAGACGGTAGAAGTATGTGTTTATTATTATTACCATTACTACATACGAAGGAACTTAAAACCGAACATTGAATATTCCTCAAAGGGTACAGTCTCTGGTGGACAAAATTAGGGCCACCCATAATTTTCCAAATTTTTCGCGGTAATCGTAGAATTGAAAGACCAGAACGTAATTAATAATAAATTTTAACAACTACTAAAGTACGTACATATATATTACACGTAATGTCTTATTATTTCTTACCTTTGCCAGGCAATTCTTCTGACACGAATCCCATTGAATCTGGAGTTTACTTGAAACCCTTGTATACAAAAAATTTGGAAAATTATAGGTGTCCCTAATTTTTTGGCCAGGAACTGTGTTGTAAAGGATGAAAACTGGACTAATTTCTGGATATCCGTATGAAATCGAGGCAAACTCGGGATAAGATCGTTATCTTCCCGAAGTCTAATTGTCATGGAATTATCGCCAAAGTATAATCCGTACATCCGGTCGAAGGCGAGACACGACAATTCTCGACTTACTCATTGAATTTCACTGGAACTTATCGCCGCTGGACAAACAGGCCGTGCAAACGCTCCGGATTCTAATCGGTATCGTATCTCGGACGTTCCAGTCGATCGAAGCCCTCGTCGCTTGTGTTACTCAATGAAACAGGATCACGCCGGTTGTTTGCGTATGACGACGCGTCGATTGTACGATCGGCAACACGCTCAAAGTACGTGAAAATTTCCAGACCGCATGACGACGGGTTTCCTCGGACAAAAACGGCCTCTTCTTATCTTCTTCGAACTGTAACTGTTCTGCAAGTGGCCGAGATAAGCCTTTCCTCGGTAAACAGGAAAACGACCAGTCGACCGAATGTGGGTTCGTTCAACGATTACACACAGTCGCGATAGGCCGCCGCCAAAATGAAATCTTTTCCTGTCCAGAACGTAAATAATCGAAGCGTGGTTTGTATCTACTACGACTAGGGTTAAACCGATACCGTTATTTCGTTAATCGAAAGTCTTTATCTAGATAATGAATTTTATCATCTCTGATCCTAACGAAGATATATTTTATTATTGAACCTTTCTTAAGAAAGTAATATAAATGGACGGCAACAATGTATCGATTACTTGTTCCATTCGATATGAGTACTTTCTTTCGATACCGAGCGACGATACTAAAAATACTCGGTATCTACACGAAAGTATCGATTAATTACCTGTATTTACTTGGATCGCTTCATTCCTACGAGTAATAATTACTCGTTGTGTATCGTTATCATCGTCGAACGATTCGTTCGGATTTCACCGATGACACAGAGTCGTGAAAGCGTCGCGAATTCGCAAACGCGGGAGGGAATCGGTCCCTCCGTGAACCACCGTGTCGCGGGATGTTCGCGTGAGAGCGTCTCAATCTAATAAATTCACGAAGAAAACGCTTCGTCGTTCGCGTTCTCACAGGCCTCTTCTCGCGGAATATCGAAGCAATTCCGCCGCCCCGTTTCCGTGTGATCCTCCCGACCGCAAATCGGTACACTAGGAATACCTTTGCCGTTCCGTTCTGCCCGCAAACGGTTTTTCTCTCGCTATCTCGTAAGATCGTCGTCGATTCTTAATTTTTCCGCTGGAATCGTGAAATCCAGTCGTTATCGGTGAATCGCCGATTGGGACACTTTCTTCCAGCGTGGGATTATTCTTACTTCAACCCTTTCTAAGTAGACGTTCTTCGTAATTCACTTTCATTCTTAAAGTACGGGTGAATCTACCTACGATTAATAATTTCTTTTCACGGGTTGAAACTCCCGTTAAATAACATAAACAATAAATTACTGATAGTTACAATTTGGCCCGTACAAATCTAGGTACAATTACGTTTGCATCTGGAGTAAAGTATTCAACTTCATTACTGTAATTATTTGTTTACGTACAAATTCTGTTTATCGGGTCGTTACATTGTTAAATTTGGATCTGTACGGTGAAGTTCTAAACCGAACGAAGTTATATAAATATTCGACGAAGTAGAGAATCAGATCTTCCTGACATTGAACGTGAACGAAAGTGAAGAACTGCATCGATCATGATTGTTCCCTGCAATAGAACGATCGATATATTTTAATTTTCTAATTTAATTGATTTAACAGGAAAACCCATTTGCTACAAAAAGAAATAGCAGTAATTAACAAAATTAACCACAAAAACAAATCCAATTAATACAGACTGTACAAAATAGGAATAAATGTGCTTATTTGAGAGTATTCAGTAATTTCTGTCTAAATGTGCCAAATGACACGTGGAACAAGTCAAAACAAGCATTTAGATTATTGGTTTATCGATTTGTGAATGAAGCAGAGTACATACATACATATACATATACGCGTACCACGAGCAGCAGCTTGTAGGCATGAATGAAATCGCGCGTGCCGCCGCTTCCACGGGTTGCGTGTTCCGTTCGTCTGGTGGGGGTTTCAGGGGGGAGGGAAAAAGGGAACGTGTGTACGCGGCCTAAGCGTGGGTGGCTGAGGCGCACCGATCCCGACGCGATTCACAGTGTTCGTCCCCGGGGCGGACGGAAGCGTACCGCGACGAACGCGTGTGAACGAGCCAAAAGGGAGAGAAACGCGTGCATCGCCGTGGCCCGCGTAGGCGGAGTCGATCGTGACGAAACCGCTGAAGCCCCCGGCACATGCGCCTTATCACGGAGCCACCCACAACGTGCGCTTGCGACCACCGGACCTATCGAATCGAGCGCCAGACTTTTCGAAAATGCGTTTTCTGCTCGACGACAGGACCGACAATGTTCGAATTCTCTCTGAAGATAATTCGCGAAACGTTTCGATCGACACGTGATTAGGAGTAGATTGTTTTCCTGAACTTTGTACATATTTTTTTATTTTATTTCATATATGTATTTTACGAGTAAAAGAAACATTTGAACGCAGTAGACTGTTTTTAGATGATATCTTGTACTTTTATTTATTTTCCTAAACTCGAGAGATCGCAGATATTTCTTTCAAGATTTTCTATAATTCGATCAATTGGGATTTGATTTCGATGCTTACGAGGAGATCAGTTGAAGGTTCGAAGAGCGATTTCGAGTCTCCCCGAACCCGCAAATCCAACGAAACTCTACGGACCATTTACCACGAAAGTTTCGCATAGTTTCGGGCCAAGTTCCGTCCCGTCGTCAGATTTACCGTCGTGACTTTAAAACTATCCGTTAAGAATTTCGAATTCGGTATTTCAATTTAACCCAATTACTTCCTCGGTTTTCCCTGTTTTGTCCTGGAGGACAATTTCTCACTTACCAGGAACTGTACATTAACGACGGTAGAATTGTGTAATTAGCTGCTCCGAAAGGAACTCATTATCGACGGTTAATCCTACGATAATTGTACGATAGTTTGGAGTGTCGAAAGGGTCCGTAGAATCGTCAGACGTGCATGCCCAAGGCGATCTTTAATGGCACACCGGCTCTCCTTTTTTTTTTGTGCCGCGGCTATTATTGCGAGAACCGTCAGTCTATCCTGTGCCACGATTCGGTCCAGTTGTGCGATCGATAAAATCACTGGGCAGAAAGCGTCGAGGACTTAATAAACGCTGTCGAACACCGTGACACACCGGCCGAAACGATGCAGTTCCGAGTAATTAAGACGGCCAGGTGAAATCTCCGTTTCGCTCGTTGCTCGATCAATTATATTCTCCTGGGTGACAGTTTTATCACGAAATCGCTGGAATGTCGACCGAGACTTCTTAAAAAATTTTAGTGTTCTAGTACGTGCACCAACAGATCTAGTGCTTTCTTCCTTCCGAATGGTAGTAATAATAATAACAACAGCAATAACACGAGAGTTCGACATGTGAGTTTAATATTTGTCCCTTCTCCCACCTGCCCATGTGTCATATTCAGTGACACAAGCGTAATTTCCCTGTTTTTCCCTGCTCGCCGATTTTCTCCTCTTCTTTCGGAAAATACCTCTACCGTAAATAATAAGGTAGTAATGTCGCGAATTGCCCTTTACAGAGAGAAACACAGACAACTAAAAATTTAGTCCATTTTTTCATTATGTAGTACCTTTCTTCTGCATAAGCTGGCACGAAATAGTTTTGCTGGCTGGTCACACAGGATTCGAGGCAGAGTACTCTGTATTATGTAGATCGTGGAAACGGGAAGTCGAGGAGAGTAGCTATTTAATGATCGGTAAATAGGCGAGAGGTGGCTGCGTGAATGACGACGGAAACAGAAAACGGGACCACCTAACGTCACCCGATGGCGACGAGATAAATAATCGCGATGGGTGGGCGCGCGATCGCGCCTTTCCGAAACGGGCCCACGGGTTCCTGGGGGCACGCAGCTCGTGGGTCCCCGTAGGGAACCTGGCCGACGGCTCTCTGTTGGCCCCCATAAGGTGGTACAGAGCTCCAGCCGTGTGTGAGTTCTTCTCTTCATCCTCTCGTGTTTTCGAAACTCCCGCCGGTCGCGTATACACCAGCACCTAACCGTGAACACCATTCCCGATTGGGATCCCCGATAGGAACCCCGCTGGCGAACACTTTGGAATGGGGTTTCACGAAAACCTATGCGCTGATGGCGCTTGTTTTCACCGGGCTTTTCTTTTAGGGAACCTGTAACGATCCTGAGAGAGGTGCCAGGGGATGATTTGGTATTTAATAGACACTTTTGGAAAACTGTAGGAAACTTTTGGATTCACTTAAGAAGTACTTCGTTATTTTGAATCGTTTAAACGTGGAAATGCCAATTTTTATGTTTGCAAATGTTTATTTAATTTAACTGTTTCAGGCTTAGGATGACGTGTTTAGATACTGCAGCTTTTCACTGTGTGTTATACGAATGAAATTTTGTCGAACTTTGGTCTAAAGCGAGACGAATGTTGTAGGAAAACTGAGGAATTTTTTCCTCCAGAGAAATAACTTCGCCTCGTCTAGCGCCTTCTGTCACTCTTTCAATGCTCAGAATTATTTTATACGAACGAATACACATTCGTTCACATAAGTCCTTTGGTATACACGTGCAGGACGTGAAATGAAATACTAAATTTTGCCTAATTCCAAAACCAAATTCGCAATTAGGCAAGTAATTCGGTCAACAAAACGTGACAGTCTTTCATGAACAAATTTCCGAGTCACCGTACACAATATCAAAGAAAGAAAACCAGCAAAATTGCATTCGAAAAGTCGTAAGACCCAAAGTAGAACGTATATGTAAAGACGCAAATAAAGTCCGCGGATCGATAGTGGCATTTAACGCTCCGTCTTCCAGAATCGTGCGAAATGAAAAAAAAAAATCAATCTCTGATCGGTTATGGGACTCGTGGTGGGCTTCCGGTAGCTGGAACGGTAACCAGGGGAAGGGGGGATAGTTTGCTCCGGTCGCTCACCTTCGCCTCGAAAGGGCACATAGGTGGATTAGATGGAGAAGGTGGATGAAAGGTTAAATAGGTGCCAGTGGGTAGCCGGAAGGTGGGTGTACTCGTTAGTGTGTGATCCCGCCTACCGTCCAATGCGGTGGCTGGTTTCCCAGGGGACTCCCTAGCCTCTCGGAGCCGGCTTTTGTGGTCCCTTCTCCTTCCCCACACGTACGTACCGTGCTGCGTCGTATACGGGGGCACACTCTTTTCCTTTCAGGAGGACGACTTGGTGTGCCGGTCGGTTTTGTGCATCGTGCGCGCGATAATAGTCACCGTGGGTTCCCCGGTTACTGCGCGGCGGTTTCAAGAGTGGTTCTCTTCGCTCGGCGACCGCACGCTCCGTTCGCTCGCTCACGGTGCGTCAACGTGTCAGTCCTTGCGATCGAACGATCGAGGCCGGATCGATCGTCCTCACGGAGGATCCTGAGACCACGACTGGTCCCGAAAAACGTCTCCATTTCTCGTGTTCCATTAGAGATTCGAACGTCGATCCTTCGACTCGCGGATCGTCGAGGCTGGATAGTGATATCCCGTAGAGATATTAGATCGATCGCGTTTTTTTTTTTTGTGACGTTCCGAGTGAAATAGACGGTTGATGGTACATACTCGATTGTATGGTACGGTATCGATGACTAGGTTCGTTCTCGTAGCGGAACATTTCTGTGACACGAACTGAATTCTGGCTAGTTTCAGTGAATAGTTTCGAATTATACGGTCGGTAGTAAGGTAATCTAGGGGTGGGGTAATGGTGGTGAATCGCGGTGGACATTTATGCTCGACGGGTGCTTGATCGCCGGGAAAAACAGAATGCTGTTCAAGGGGAATAGCTCCAGACTGGAGTTGTTGATAGGGAAGATACAGGCTCACAAGGAACCCTCTCAGGATGAACACCACAAGTCTAAAGGTACAGACGCATTCGTTTACTAGTAAATTGCGTTCTAACGATTTCTGTTTCACGTATGTGAATCTCAAGATATAGTCAATTTCTTTGTACATGTATATACGTATTTTTTTTCCTTCTTCGATTTCAATCTGATTCGAGCAATCGACGGTTCACTATGTGACCGCTGGTAAGAGGAATTTATAATGACGGCTCACATGGTTCGCCGTGCAATAAAATTTTTCAACGGAATTAAATTCGAGGCATCGACGATTACCAACCGATTGCTCGTATTCTAGACCTTCTCGAGAATGTCATCACAAGGAATAATCGATTCGAACTTGCTAAACAGAAACGTATGGTTATCAGTTTTTCTTTTAAACCTTTCGTCGATCGATTTGTTTCGTTTCGATTAAACGTGAAGACGATCTATCCGGATCTATTGATCAGGGGTTGAAGCTATCGATCGACATATCAGAATCGCCAAACAGTCACGGTGATTTTCCGATAAGGAGGTAGTAATGGGCGAAATTTATCGATAGCTTTGTATATCAATATTTGTCTATCGGTATATCGCTAGTGTTTATCGACCTTTTAGAAACTAATACTTACAGGTATCGGTAATTTTTGTCAATATACCGATAATTTTGACAAAAGAAAAGCTGCTGCAGAATAATATTCTCTTGAATATAAGCAGCTTATTTTTTAGTTGGTAAATTGAAAGGATTTTCCTATCGATACTTTTTGAATAATATTTTTCATCTATCGATATTTAACGAGAAAAAATATATGGATATTGGAACCAATATCGCATATCTCTATGAGTGGGTAGGGGGAAGGGGTAGCGCGAGATCGGCTGTAAAAATTTCAGGGGCAGAAGATCATCGTCGTCACCGTCGCGCCATTGGTGGTTTGTAAATCCGCGCAAACCACTGGTGACTGTCGGGAGTTCGCGGTCCGTGCACATAAGTCACAATTAACGAACGCGTTAAGTCGGCCCCCTATTAATAAGCGACGTCGAAGCGTTCCTATAAATAGCGACGGGCACACGAGGTGACAACACATTACGCGTCCACACACGCGATGGGAAGGCCTGTACGGGCCGTTACGCACACGTCCAAAAGACACAAAACACAAATGCAATACGGCTGGCATCGGCAGGTCGCAGAAACAGAGCTGCCAGTGTTAAGTGCGACTATTTTCGCGTCGATGACACATCGCCGCTGATTGGACGGAATCGGATTCTAAATAAAACCCCCCTTTCGAATCCCCCAACGGGCCGTTACGTCGTCCTTGTCCGCCGATGTGTTGCCCCCCTTTTGTTGTCCCGAAGGATTCGGATCCTTTTGTCCAAGATTCGACCAACGCGCGTCACGTCAAGTTTCTCGAAAAACTTCGAGGAATCGTCGAGCAGATTCGGTGTTATTACCGAACGGAGTCGAGGGTGGTCTTATTTTTTAGCGTAATCCTTTCCTCTTGGAGACCATTCGAATGTACACACAATATTTTAACGATGTATACAGAAACATCAAACGTTTTGCTCTGGGGTGAGAACAACGGAAACCATCAGAGATCTCTGGTTAGGGGATGAAATAAGTTCTGTTTTAAAGTCTATAGTTTCCTAGGACGTAGCAAGTAAGTACCCTCACGAGCAAACTCAGTTTACGCTTAGGGGAAAAAGTAGCGTAGGAGAAGAGACTTCTAGCACTTGATAAATTTATATCAAGTAGGTACTGAAAGAATGATTAAATTCAATATTAATTTGGCATAAATTAAGTATTTCCCGACATCAAGTGATAGAAGACTGTTCCTTCCCCTACGCCAGTTTTCCCTCTAACGGAAGCCGAGTTTACACGTCAGTGTACATACGTGATACATCTAGAAAGGTTTTCCATGGGCGGGACAACGTCGATCCTCCTCCGATTCTTCTTGGCAGTCGCGGTCGAATTCCCGATGACGGAGGGGGAGGAGATCAGCTGGGTGCCTTTCGGTAGCTCGGTTTATATTTATTGCGTGCTCACCCGATCCGTCTTGTCTCTCTTTCTCTGAGAAGAGAAGCACGCCGTGAGTCATTCGGTATGCCAATTGGGCGAGTGCCCCGATACGTGTGCGATGCAGGTTGCACAATTGAAGGAACACACACCTGATCGACAGAGGAGCTAGCTCGTGGGGTTATCCGCGATGGAACGCTCCACGGAACTCACGAATCCTTCGATATCTCTGAGATCGTTCTTCTATAAAACAGTCCACTAACCATCCAACAGGATAGACGAAGAAAATCTTGGTCATATTCGAAAACCAAGCAGAACCCAAGAACGTGTTCCCTAAGAGCCAACCGTATCTACCACCTATTCGGAACAGGAACGGTATCTTGAGATTTTCCAAAAAGGAATCGCTCGAATTAGCCCCAGGCGGTCTTGAAGATTTCTACGCGATCTCGAGCTGAAAAGAGGAAAAACGACGGTCAACAGAGGCCCCGTGGGCGGAGGATGCGACCCATTTAAGCGGATCCAAGCCGCCCGTGATCCGATCTCGTTGGGTGTCTCTCGACGGTGTTGGAGCGGCGACGACGACGGGATTCCGCAAAATCTCTTAAATCCCGTGGTGGGTGTCGGATCCAGAGCGTGGACCGGGGCAAATGAGGAAACGGCCAACTAGCCGAGTCATTTCCACCGTTTACCAGGGCCACTTTGCTCTATGCGAGGCCGGTGGGAGTCTCTTCATTCCTGGCAATTATTAATTATTCGACTCGCCTCGTCCGGATGTGCTTGCCGAATTTCGACCACTATTGTAGCTTTTCGCGTGTCACAATATGTGTTACTTGTATACTAAGTTAGTTAATGTAATCACCAACATAAAACGTCCAATCCTTATTCATTGTGATTAAAATCAAAATAGACCAAGTATGCCATACTCGTGTCGAGAAATAATGTTTCTTAAAAAAAGGATAGATTATATTCCCTAGAACCAAAAGTGGTTCATTTTTATTTTAATCACAATATACAAGGATTGAAATTTTTAGGGTGGTTTTGTGTATATTGTAAATCATACGCCAAATTCGGCAACCTTCCCTTATGTCCACCCGAAACACAAAAGAAACTCCGTTCCTTTCACTGTCCTCGGGCCGAAGCAACTTCTAAATTGTAAGCAATCGACCAAAGACTTACCGATACGCGCCCAAGCGTATCATCTTGCGCAACCACTGGACAGAACCGTGTATCGTTCTTGTTGCCCAGAAGAGGCCAGGATCGCTCGAACGATGTTCCCTATCCTAGGGAAGGAAAAGGAGCAACCATTCCACGTTACGACGCAAAAATCGCGACGTACGGTTAACGCGATCTCCACCAGATAGCGGCGGACCGGATGTATACGGATAAAGGGGTAGCAGAACTCGATCCGTGAAATTCCCCTTGCGTGGAATGCCTCTTTCCTCGCTGTTCTCTCCTATCCGCGGGGACCAGTCTTCGAGGATCTCTGTGCTTCTTGACGAGTCCTCGCGGGTTAATGGTACCAGTTTCATCGCGCGTACACTCGTTACGAAAACAATATAAAGGGACGTATGTACATGTGTACAGAACAGAGCGGGACACTGAGGTCAGCCGGAGTCCGTAACGTTCCTACTATGTCGGGTTCGTAAGGTCGCTTATGGAAGAACTGGTCCCTGTTGTTACGACATTTATAAACCTGTTTCGAAAAAAAAAAAAAAGATCCGTCGGGTCCGACGGTCGCGAGCAAACTCTGTTGCGCACGGCATCGATCGTGTTCCACAGAAACTCGACCGAAACAATTAGATACAGTAAATCGTTGATGAGTATTCGAGGGCTACTCGGCACTGAGTGTTCAGACGTCAACCCCATCCATTACGAGGCGTCCCATGTGGAATTAGTCAAGAACCCAGTGGTGGGGGATGACGGTTGAATACTTATAAGGGACGAGTCTTATTATATTTAATACTGGGGAATTAGAAATCTTCGAACACTCATCGATCATTTACCGTAGATATTTGGCACAGGATCCGAGACACTCTGTTTTTCTATCGACCAATGGAGAACGAGGGTTGTGTGAGACATTTTCTTTTTCTGGGATTGCAGAGGCACTTGGTACCGGAAGCTCGTCCTGGCACAGCGAGGATGGCGGAGCGAACTCGCGACGCGGAGGAGAGACACCGTCGTCTTGCGCGACGCCGACGTCGGCCAGTTTCCCGTCGGAACCGGAGGTCGACGCCGACGTCGGTGTGAACGTCGACGGGAACAACGGAACCGCGCCTTATCCATGCCAATTCTGCGATCGCACCTTTCCACGATTGAGTTATCTGAAGAAACACGAACAGGTAATTACTAGCCTTTTTATTCGTGTGTCCGAATTTTACAGTGATTCACGAAAGACTGTCACATTTCGTTGGACAGATCGTTTACCAAACTGCGAATTTTATTTTAATACTACGAAAAATTAATCAGAATGTGGTGATGAATGTAAAGACTATGAAAATATGTACTTAGATGGAATTGCAGAAGAATCTTTTATTATAAAAATTGGAATTAACCATCAATGTATGTCTACGTCGCTTTTTAGTAAAGCAATAAATGTGTAATAGTAAGACAAATTTAGAGGGCGTATATATACCCCTTTCGTAGTCAAAGGGTTAAAAAAATGGCGAAATATTTTTTTTATCTTCTATTTGTTATTCGGGATTTTTTGATCTAGATCATGAATTTGCCCATCTCTGTCAGACATTTATGGACGGTAGTGCGTAGATGATTTAAAGCCTTTGCGTCGCTCCGTTATTATTTTGCAAGGAGCGCTTCACCTTGTACGAATTATGTATTCGGGTAATCCGCTCGATTCCTAGGCAAACCTGCCTTTAAAACTCTTCCGAGAGAGAAGTTGTTCGAGAAGGCGTGGTGGACGCGTGGCCAATTCGAATTTTTCTTCCGTTTTGCATGGCGGTGGCATTAGAGGCTCTCGGTCTTCCGCGTCCCCGAGCCGACGTCTACCCGGGTGGAGGGGTCATCTTCGGGTCAGAATCTGTACCGTGGCCCATAACAGGTTGTACCGGTCAGGTAGTTCGTCCAGGTGGTTCGCCCGCTTCGGGGTTCCTCTCTCGACTTTTCAACCTCGATTAAAGCCGCTTCCACCATACGCGGCACGAATCGCAATTCCAGCTTAGAGATACGACCTCGATAACGGAGATAAATAATTTCGTTCAACCTTTTTCGGTACGAGGACACCAAAGCGAACGGAACGTTGCTCCTGACGGTCGAGGAGTCGATCCGTTGATGTGCCTGCTACGGCCATCGTTTTGTGAAACGTAATCAAAAAATTCTATTTCTATGTATACCATGCATCATTTATTAACATCAAAAACATCAATATCGTCGCCCGTGTTCTGAATTGCTCTAACTCTATTTTCGTCAAAAAAATTTAATCGAATTGATCTACGTGCGTCTCATTGGTCCGATGAATACAAATTCACCGTAATATAAAGCAAATGCAACCTAGAAACTAACATTCTTTTAAGTCAAGTCGTTCAACCATGAATCTGAAAAAAAAGAAAAGATAGAACCTTGGCTCTCTGCGTTCCGTTGAAATCTGTTAATCGTATCGAGTCTCTGTCGCGATCTCTTGATCCCCCTCGTACGATCGACAGGAATCGGAAGAAGTTTTCCTCATCGCTTTCACCGAGAAGTTTTTCCCGCGAGGCTTCCTTCCGGGGCGGTGTCATGGCAAAAGCAGAGGAGATCGCTTCGCCCTTCCGTCCGGATTGTCTCTTCAAAGGAGCCGACGAAACGGCTCGAAAGTCGTACGTGCCGAGCCTACTCCACCGCGGGACGGACACACACCGACTCGAAAAGAGAGCATCGCGTCGTCCCGCTAGGGGAAACAAAGACGAGGAAAATAAAAAAAAAACTGGACAGAGAGAATGACCCGACCCGTTCGCGATCATATCGGTCACACCGATCTACCTGGGTGACAACCACCGGAGGAACATCTTTCTGGCGAGAAGTTTCTTGCCCGTCGATTCCCCCCACACCTCTGCCCCTCTTTCTTCTTCACGAACCACCACTGGTATATGAGCTATTCCACGTCAAAACGCAGAGAATTATGGTCGCAGTGACCGATTTTTGAAAAATTTAAAACATTTCTCGATAACCACGAGAAAAATGAACTTTGTTAAATTTTAGCTTTCAATCTTGCACCGTTTCCAAGATATTTAATGTTAAAGTGAGAAAAAATTGGACGAAATCTGCCGACACTACATCACTTGAAGAAATCGCAATATTTTGCTTAGGAGAAAGCATTTTTTTAGTCTTAAAAATAACCAATATATTGCGATTGAAGCGATTTCGTCCAGTTTTTCAATACTTGAACATTAAAAATGATTTATAAAGGTGTGTGCAGTAGAGTGTGTGGATCACCTGAAACAATATATCGAAGTGACAGCAACTACATTACAATTTCATCGACGATGATCGGATGTCTTCTTATCGTTTCAGAGTCACGGCGATCAGATGCCCTACCGGTGCAGCTGGTGCGCGAGACTATTCAAGCACAAGCGCAGCAGAGATCGACACGTGAAGCTCCACACGGGAGATCGAAGATACCGGTGCACGCACTGCGAGGCTGCTTTCTCAAGGAGGTAAGCCAGGAAACCTTTAACCTTTTAACGCCCAGACCCTTAAATGGTTATTTCAAAATTATGTGACCATCATATATATGTTTTGTCTTGTTATTATGCTGTTGAAAATATCGGTATTAAACCAACCTATTTTCCTACTTTTATCAAATTTATGTTTAGCCATTTAACTTCCAAACACCTCTTTCAGGGAAAAAATTATTTCTCGCGATTAGTTAACCCGGTCACTGCATCTTTTAGGTGTCTTGAACAAGAATTTTTTCTTCCATGAAATCAAGAACCAGTAGTCATTTTAAGACTATTCAAAACATTCGTTTCCCTCGAAATATTCATTTCCTAGATCTGACGCATACGTCACACTGGGTGTTGAAGGGTTAACTCAGAGAACACCTCGGTCCCGCGATGACAGTAAATATCGAACCATCGTATACCGATTTTCCTTGCTCCATAACACCGGAGAATCCGATTTTGGGAAGAATGAATCATCCCACAGGTTCTGAAAGAGAGTGGTCAGTCAGGGGGCGGGGGGTGGGGGCAAAAGCCGGAAAGTGGAAAGAAAACAGAGGGCCCCGATATTCCGGGGGACCACCGATCCGGGGCGGTTGACAAATGAATAATGATCGTGCGACGACCGCGGACCCGGCTGGCATTAGTCAAGCTTACTTCTCTCACGTGTGAGACTCTTTTCTTTTCGTTCCACCGCCTCCCCAACGATTTCTCGACGACCTCTTTTCCTATCTTTATTTCTCCCCCTTTCGCGCGCGCATTGACTCGTCCGTATTGAAATGCTAAGCTGGTTCCCGCCGCAAGGGTGGTGGCGAACCGAACCGCCGCATCTTTTTCGTCTTCGAGCTGTGTTCCTTCGCACACACGGTCTCTTCGAGACATGGCACACACAGCCACGAGACACGGAGTGAATACGCGCAAGCGAGAAAAAGAGAGGCTCTCTGCGCCTCGCCTCGAGTCCAGGTGAGCGGACAGGTAGGCGCATAGGTGTTACGGGACAACAGGTAGAACATTAGTCAAGTGCCTCGTTCCCGGCTCTCTTCCGACCGTGCCTCGCGCGATTACGTCGCGCTTACGACCCCTTCGGGGGATTAGAAACCGGGACTCTCTCTCGACACACGAAAATCGCCCGATGAATACTCCTTGTAACCCACTGGACGCGAGTAGACAATTTTATCGTCGATCGTCTGCATAGATTTTTACTCGACTTGTGCCTTTTCTTTTCTAACCCTTTCAGACCTGAATTTTCTTTTAAGAGTGAAAAATATATTAGATTACATAGTTTAATTCAGTGGACTGTTTTAATATTTTGTTTTGAAAAAATGTTTTTATGTTCTTACGCTGGACCTAGTAAAATTATTTAGAACAGAACAAACGAAGGTGCCCACACTAGGTGGTAGACCTTGCAGTTAGTGTGACACTGTTTCGTATCCCAGAATTTTCTTGTTAGCACTAGAAGACGAGATAGAGAAAGGAGGTGGTAGAAATCGGGATTTCCCGAACGTCGCGAGACTGGAAGTCAAAGTTCTAACAGAGACTTTCGGCTGTCAGCCATTATTACAATCGCGTTGCCTGATCTTCACGCCACACGTCTCTATTCGTTCACTCCCACCTTGACAGTCGGCTTGGGTGACCCAACAAACGGGTGAAAACCCCCGTGGTTCTCGCATAGATCCCCGTAGCCACGGGGGATCTCGGTGCGCGGCGATGGAGATCGTCGGCGATCGATCGGCCCTGCTCTCGGTTCTTCTTTAGTGTCGTTCGCCACGGAAAGACAGAGGAAAAATTCCATGTATCTAAAGCCAATATGTATTGCGTTTGTTTAAACGACAGCACCTCACCTTTTATCTGGTACAATAAAATTGTAAGTTGTACAGATTACCACGAACTTCATAATAATGATAATAATTATTATTGTTATTGGAAATTTAAATTTATGAAATTGTACTTATGTACTTTACATGCTGATTAATTTTTGTTACAGTAATATAGATTTTATGTTTTCAAAATAAAATCTATACGTTGTAAAACGTAATTTTCATGTGACCAATATTCAATAATATTATTATCATTTGAAATTCGACTTTAATAGTTAGAAAATCTCTCAAGTATTCATTCATTGGTGCGTCGACACTAAATAAAGTTTCGGTCGAGAGCAGGAGGGCCACGAAACTGGGAGAACCCGCGAAAGTGAGAGAGTGACCGAAAGAAAGAGGCTGGCTGGGTGGAGCTCTTCTGGTCCATTTATTTCTATTTCCTCTCTTCCTGGCCCCTAGCATCGGCGCTCCACCCCTCACGGGGGATAATGACTGGCCATTTTTTTCATTCACAAAACACTCCGCCACGATTACCGTGACTGCCAGTTGATGGATTTACCCACGGAGTCATGCTCCAGAGGGCTCGTGTCGTCGCCGTGAAAGTGGAGCTGCAAGACAATTAAGGAAAAACTAAAACCAATACGAATGTTTCGGGCATTTCCTTCCCAGTTGCGTTGAATTTCCCCCTCCCTTATTTTCGCCCTGGATGGACGACACACGGAAACCGATACACGGTTCGGCTGATAGGAGGCGGGGTCTCCACCGGCCAGCCGATAATTCTGGCATATGAATTATTCAGTCGTAAAGTGCAAGAGCAGATTCGCTGGCCGTCCGTCTTCGTTTCTGGAAGTCGAGACACTGACCAGTCGGACCGCAACCTGCGCGACCTCGCCTTATAACGGATTTAGTTTTCCACCGACCGGAATGAATAATTCGTTCGTCCGTGATACGGCCCCCGTGAAAATTGTTGACCTCATCGTTCGTATCGCTTTTCCCGTCGGCACTCTTTATTTTTGGCCACGCGAGAATCTGACAGATTCCCGTGATTTCCGCCCTCCACCCTCTCTAGCTTTCATTTCGCCCCGTCCGTCGCGATTCGTCGACGATTTAGCGATCGGGGAAAAAGGGTGACCCGAAACGGACGACTTGTTTCTAATCATCGGATTTTCCTTCGTCCACGTTGACACGCAGATTTCTCCTTTTTCCAGTGGAAATTTAGTGCCACCTCTGCTCGTATACATCTTCATGTACGCCTATATGTATACACACTTTTTGTACGTTTTTCTTGTATAAACTTATGCTACCTTATATTAATACATATATTAATGTACACTAATGGATTTATCCCATTTATTGAATAAACAATAACGCCACAAATTATTCGATCTTCCCTTTAAACATCGATAAAAAAATGTCAGTGTTCCATCGAGTCGGCGTTAAGAGAAGAATAATCTGTGCTTTCAGCGATCACCTGAAGATCCACATGAAGACTCACGACACCCAGAAACCGTACCAGTGCACGGCCTGCTCGAGGGGATACAACACAGCGGCTGCGTTAACGTCGCACATGCAGTCCCACAAGAAACACCATCAGTCCCACGGACCGACGAAGCACCAGGACATGGACCACGGCAGACGAAGCGTGTCCTCTCATAGCACGTCGTCACCGCCAGTCCCGAGTTCCCCGTCGCCGTCCTTGAATCTAGTACTGAATCCAAAAGCCGGACTGAAAAGTTGTCACGGCAGCGCGTCCAGTACGCCGATTCTTCTGACCTCGCCTTTGAAACTGGCTTGCATGTACTGCACAAGAGACTCGTTCAGTTGTATGCAACAACTGCAGATGCACGTGCACACGATGCACCAGGCGATTCTGAGCGGCGAAACGATGGCGATACCTCCGTCGCCCAGCAGGAGCGGCGATCAGCTCGTCTATCAGCGGGACAAAGCTTCGTTGGATCGATCCGAAGGATCGTCGAAGGATCACGAGAGGAAGTACCAAGAGGAATCGGAACGATCGACGGAGAAGGATCGCTACGAGCCTGCGTTCACCTGTAACCAATGCACCATGAAGTTCTCCGGATTGGGCTCGCTACGGGACCACCTGGTCTCGATCCATCGAACCGACGGTTTCGAGTCTGCGCTGATGATGTGCCCGCTCTGCGGAATTCCGTGCGCTTCCGCGGCCGCGTACGCGGAGCACTATGTCCTACAACATTGCGAGAATCGTCGAATAGGTCCCGTGGACGGTACCGAGTACGGAGACCCGAAGATCAACGGGAGTTACGGCGGGGACCGAAAGATCTCGAGGAGCCAGAAGACCCGAGAATCGATCTCCGAGCCGGCCGATCTCACCAGCAAACATTCCAGACCCACCGAAAGCAGCTACACCGCGGGAACTCTGCTCTGCGGCCAGTGCGGCGCCGCTCTGAAGGATTTCGAATCGTTCAGGGAGCATCTAGCCAGGCATCTCCAAGCGAATCACAGGCAAGACGTTGTCAGGCATCCGTGTCCGAAGTGCGACGCCACGTTCCAGGATCGAGAAGACATGCTGGTGCATCTGACCAAGCATTATCTCGGTCAGATCAGCAAAGAGTACGCCTGCGGGGCCTGCAAGAAGCTCTACCCTCATCCAGATCTCCTCCAGAGGCATCTACTCGACAGCCACGCCCATCATTTGTACAGGTGCGCGTTATGCAGGGACACGTTCGACTCGAGGGTCGCGATACAGGTTCATTTCGCCGTGAAACACAGCCAGGAGTGCAGGATCTATCGGTGCAACGCGTGTACCGTTCCCAACAACGAGAACTCGCCGGGAAACGCGCCGGCCGGCGAGGGCAGAAGTTTCTTCAGAAGCGAATCCGAAATGGCGAACCATGTCAGAAACGTCCACGCGCCTCCCACAGTGTCGAACAGCAGCCCCGTGGCCAGAAGTCCAGCGTCCACGCCCGGTGTTACTGGAAACACACCGCCGAGATGCGTTTTCTGCGGGATCTGCTGTAATTCCGAACTGGAACTGCAACTTCATCTGGCTAGCCATTCGACAAGCTTGTACAGGTGTCCGATTTGCAGGGAGGGCTTCGCTGTTGAATTCTTGCTCGACAGACACATGGCCCAGGCGCATCATTCCAACGATCATCGGAGTGTTAGAAGCGCTTCCAGGGAAAACGGACGGATCGGGAGACCCCCTAGGACTCTAGAGGAGGTGGGTATTCGAATGCAGTAAATCATGGATGAGCGTTCGAAGCCTCTCCGTCACTGAATATTAATCCTTCGAACACTCATCGAAGATTTACTGCACTTCGATGCTTTAACCCTTTCAAACCCTTCACCGTAAGAGTCTTCTTCGTAGAGTAACGCGTCTGTCTTCCTTTCTCTTCAGCCAAAGTCTCAGAAAAGAGGTCGTTCTCCAGCCTCCAGCAACAACAACTCCCTAAATCAACGGGACAACAACAATAAACGACCGAACTACACCAGTACAGGAGGGCAACAGCAATGCGAGCTGTGCGAGACAGGCGAATTCGCGAACGAAGCGGAACTCCAGGCCCACAAGAAGCTCGCTCATACTCCAGCGAAGCTTCAGAACAAATCCTTGTCGAACCTGAGCATGAGCTGCGCGTATTGCGGCGAGGTGTGTCGCTCGAGAACCGAATTGGAGTCCCACACGAGGATTCAGCACGCGTCGAACGAGCCTGGTGGACGTCACAAGTGCAACATCTGCGACGAGGTGCGTCTAGGGATAAACTTTTAATCGATATTAAAAGTACTCGGTATCTACACGAATGTATCGATTATTTACTTGTATTTACTTGGACCGGTTCATCCCTAGGTGTGTCCATCCGGTGCAACACTGGCCGAGCACAAGCTGCAGAAGCATTGCAAGATCCAGTTGAGCGACACGTGTGTCGTCTGTCGCGGAAACTTGTCGTCCGAGGGCCAGTTCCTCGAGCACGTCCAAAGACACAGTCTCGAGACGGTGGATCCCCAACAAAGACTGGACGGTTCTCTGCCTCATCTGCCCGCGGCCTGTGTCGTCTGCAGGCAGACGTTGATCAGCGACTTGGAGTGTCGTCTCCACGCCAGGCATCATCTAAGAGCTTCCACGGGCGCCCAGAACGCAGGTTCTAGTCCCAGTCCTAATCAAAAGAGTCAGAGTCCCGGTTGCTGTCTCTGTCTCAGAGATTATTCGGCCGATGACTTTGTCAGTCTACCACCGAGCCACGTCAGTAGCGGAGGACAATCCCTCAGGGTTTGCAAGTCTTGTTACGTTCGTCATTCGCAAGGTCTGCCTATCCTGAACTCGCCGTACGAGCATGCGAGAGGGAAAAGCGACAGGGGATGGGTCTCTGGTGGTAAAGAGTCCCAGTGGACCGGGCCCAGATGGGACTCCGAGAGAGTGTTCAAAGCAGAGGATAGGACAGACGAAGCGAGCGATAACAAGAGGTGTCAGGATTGTGGGGTGAAGTTCGAGGACCCTGAAGAGATGGAGAAACACAGGCTCGCGGAACACGAGAAGGTCGGAGCTGGATCGAATACGTACACCTGTATACAGTGTCAGGTAACGGGGAATATTTTTCGAAGGCATCGAGGATCGTTTAAAATTTTACACGTGAGAATTTATATGTCCGATAATCGTGTTTGTGCTCACCGATGAAACTGTATGTTCGTTATTAGCCCTCGATTTGTATCTGTATGATTTTTATCGAAAATTTACTGTCTCCCTCAGATGTCCTTCCCGTCGGAAGCAAAGATACAGCAGCACGTGAGAAAGGAACACCTAGAGGCCACGGGGAAGTCCTCTGTCGATGCATTGCGATGCCACCTGTGTCTTTACGAAGCCAGCAGTCCCCTGCAATTGCAGAGCCATTTGATAGAGCACACGTTCGCCGGGTGTGCTGCTCTCAGCTGTTACATATGCCAGTCCCTTTTCACCGCGCCTATTGGTCTTCAGGTGCTGCCTTATAAAAATTCTAAAAAACAAAAAAAAAGAAAATTCTCCCGGATGATCTTCGTCGACTGAACTTTAACAAATTTTTACAGAATCACATGCTGCAAGAACACGGCCTAGGCGCCCGTCCCTATGACTGCTCCAAGTGCACTCTCAAGTTCTTCTTCAGAGCCGAGCTGGACCACCACGTGCTGACGTTCCACCGACCTGGTGAGATCTCGCCGCCTCACGAGGGTGTTCCGAATGTAACAGAAACGAAAGCAACGGATTCTGAAAAGCAAAACTGCGAAGGCGTTGGGGTCACGGTGAAAGAGGAAATGTTACCAGACGTATGCGAAGAGGAGGAGGAAATCAATGTCGACGAACAGATGGAACACGACGAGACAGACAAGGATGTTGAAGCGAAACAACAATTGAAAACCGAAATCGACGTGGACGAAACTGTCCTTCCCGAGAAGACGGAATCGTGACTCCCTTGAAGAGAGGGTATCCGGAATTATTACTTCGGGAAGCTTGATCGGATAGTATTTGAGCCTCTGTGAGGTTACCTTTGTGGATAAATCGGATGAACGAATATACCATCTGTATTAGAAATCATCGAACAGGTACTTGAAGTAACGAACAAAAATAGTCGACGAATAAGAGAATGAAAAAAAATCTCGTTTTTAGAGGTAAATTTTTTAAGATAACTTTAATGGAGTCTAATGGCGATCGAATGATTTTACGTGTTGAGTGCTGTTTGAAGAGTACCAAGATGAATGTAAGTTTTCTTGAAGTTGAAACTGTTTTGCTCTCTCACTGATCGTTTCTTACCGTAACGAAATATATTTAAAGTTCTGTGGATGTACCGTTTCCATGGACTGCAGGTTATTGTTTCGCGTGAATTTTTTTATGCATAGTGTTATTCCAATAAAATCAATGGAAATCAAAGGATCGTAGACACGGAAGAACAACGATATTGAAAGCCGGAATTCTATCAAAACCTAGATTGCAAAATCATTTAGAAAGATTTTTAAACTTCGTTTTCGTCACCAATCTTATTGTAGAAGTTGATCTTCGAGCTCTACACGATACTTTTGATTCTGTTCCAAATCCTAGGTATAAGTTGCCGCGTTGGAATTTCGTTGTTCCGTTGATTGCACAAAACGTTAAAAGGAAGGTGTCACGATTATTTTAAAAAGATAATTTTAATCTTTGAACTTTCCATTATAAATAGTGTGCCCTGGAACGTTCAAATGACTCGATGAACACTTAAAATAATTAATTATTCGGGATTAACAAAGAGCAATTTAAAAGTTACCGTTATATTATAGGGTGTTTGTTTTGTTATTTCGATTAGTGTGATCAATATGAAGCACATTTATTTCATTTACATCGATTGTTAACATTATTGTGTGATGTACGATCATATTTTATTCGTTTGAAGTGACGACGGGCGATTTTGCTCGAACGAGTTTGTAACATAAGAAACGTGTTGTTATTTCTTATTGAGAGAACAAGGCGAGCATCCCGGATGGCTGCGATTCTGTAAATACGTTGAATAGTATTAGAAACTATTATTCATCGTTTGATCGATACATCGGTACCGTAATCAGTAAGTATTTAAAGGAAGCAGATGCAATAACCTGTCCACTAGGCTTAGCGATACGATAAAATAGTTCATTACGAAATAAATTATTGTTTTAAATCACCGAACTTTATTAGAAGAACTTTTCCCTCTCCATTGTATAACTAGAAGCGTTTAGAATCGACCAACAGCTCAGTTATCAATGGCTAGAAAGGTAAGTAACCAATAAGGGTCATTCGCCCTGAGGAAGTTGGAGTGATAAGACGCAAAGTGAATTCACTTCCGCCAAATGTACGCGATCATTACTTCTCACATCAAATCATTTCTACCAATTATTAGTTTTTACTTCGTTGTCATTAGTTTTCCTTCGTTATCACTAGTTGTCAGTAATTAGTGGTTAGTGGGTGTTGGTGATTAAGAGACCATCAAATCTACTAACCACCGTCCAGTAACTACTAAATCTACTAACCACAATCTCGTAAATAAAGAAAATCTACTAACCACCGTCCAGTAACTACTAAATCTACTAACCATCGTCTCGTAAATAAAGAAAATCTACTAACCACCGTCCAGAAACTACTAAATCTACTAACCACCATCTCGTAAATAAAGAAAATCTACTAACCACTAACACACAGTAACTACTGGACGGTGGTTAGTAGATTTTCTTTATTTACGAGACGGTGGTTAGTAGATTTAGTAGTTACTGGACGGTGGTTAGTAGATTTTCTTTATTTACGAGATGGTGGTTAGTAGATTTAGCAGTTACTGGACGGTGGTTAGTAGATTTTCTATATTTACGAGATGGTGGTTAGTAGATTTTGCAGTTACTGGACGGTGGTTAGTAGATTTTCTATATTTACGAGATGGTGGTTAGTAGATTTTCTTTATTTACGAGATGGTGGTTAGTAGATTTAGTAGTTACTGGACGGTGGTTAGTAGATTTTGTTTATTTACGAGATGGTGGTTAGTAGACTTAGTAGTTACTATATCTACTAACCACCATCTCGTAAATAAACAAAATCTACTAACCACTAATTCCCCCATTTTTCCCGCGCTATTTGAAAAATCCAAGAAGGCGAGAAAACGGTGGGGCCATAGAACCCCAGAGAATACGCCAGACAACCCCCGTGGGTGGAAACCTGGGGTCATAGAACCCCCGGAGAATACGTAAGAGACACCGCGTGGTGTGCCAGATGTATGTACTATATCTGCCTGCATTCCCCATGCATATTAGTCACTTCACTGCTTCACGCCATACCCTTCACGTGTAGTTCACATTTGGACAACTCTTACGACGTTGTGCTGACAGCTTTCGTCTTGACCAAATACTCGATTTGTAGCTGAAAGAACGTAGATTAATCCCCTGTCATTGAAAATACCAATCAACGTTCAGAATACTGTTTAAATCATCTTTGTTTGCAACGGTTGCCACTGTAATTCGTA
>NW_015374052.1:47353-64806 GCF_001272555.1 Dufourea novaeangliae | reverse complement strand
TGCTTCAGCCGGTGTAGTTTTACCACTAGCAAAATATACTGGATGAAACTCACCATCGTCATTATTTTGCTGCATCAAAACCGCTCCGAAACCGAATGACGACGCATCAGTATGCAATTCGGTTTCAGCATCTACCTTATATAATCTTAAGATCGGTTTCTCGACTAATTTTGCCTTTAACAGATCGAATGCACTAATCGCTTTACAATCGAGTTCGAAAGTGACACCCGCCCGTAATAAATCTGTCAATGGTCTTGCAATCGAAGAATAATTTTCAATAAATTTACGAAAATACCCAGTCAGGCCCAGAAAACTTTGAACTTGTATTACCGTCTTTGAAACCGGAAATTTCATAACAGCCATTGTCTTGTGTTCGGACGGCTGAACAGTACCATTTTCTATAATATGCCCTAGAAATTCAACTCTATTTTGCAACCACGAGCATTTTTTCCAATTGATCTCTAAACCATGATCCCTAGCTACTGATAACACTAACTCAAGATTCCGGATTCCACTTTCGACATCGCTCGATGGTATAATAAGATCATCCATATAAGCTAAAATGATCTTTTGATGCAAAAGATCTTTAAATACAGTACTAATAAATCTTACAAAAACCGCTGGAGAATTACATAAACCAAAAGGTACACGTAAGAATTCATACTGCCCGTCAGGTACAATAAATGAAGTGAATTTGCGACTTTCTTCACTTATTGTGACATGAAAGAATCCATTCCGCAAATCAAGCGTACTGAATATTCTCGCACCCTGTAACGCATCTAATTGATCTTCTACGAGTGGTAAAGGATATCGGTCTCTTACAATATTTTGATTTAATTTCCTATAATCTACACAAAGACGTATAGAATCATCTTTCTTTTTAACCAGTACGATAGGACTCGCATATTCAGAAAGCGACGGTTGAATAATACCATCCTGTAACCATTCTCGTAATTGAACATTTACTGCATCTCTTTCCGCTGGTGCTAAACGTCGCGCTCTCTGATACACGGGTTCTTCATCTTTCAAAATGATACTCATTTTTACATTTGCTTCACGAGTCTTTTTTGGAATATAATTGGAAATTATATTTCGAACTCTTTCTCTAGTCGCTTCATTATCAATATGCGCAACATCTACGTCATCATGTTCACATTCGATACGAAATATTGATGGTTTATTATCACTGATATTAGTATCAACAACGACCTCCTCGCACATTTTACTAATTAATATTTCTCCTCCTGTTTTAATTAATTTAACTTTATTTAGGAAATCAGCTCCTACAAGGAGATCGTGTTTCAACAAAAGATCTGAAACTACATAAACATCAATTTCGTATACATTTTCATCGATAGTAACATTTTCCGAAAATTTACCCAACGTTTTATGACCATTCGATCCGATACCCGCAAAAATTGTTTCACTATTTCGTAGACGAGGCGCCCCCACTTTCACATAACATGACGCTCTCATCAGAGTTAAGTCGCTCGCGGTATCTACGATAGACATAATATTAATACCATTCAACCTTACCATTTTGCAAGACTTCATTGTAGGCGATTGTATTACCATTTTCACAGTTTTCTCCACTTCATCGCGTTTCGGACATGTTGGTGCGATGTGCCCATGTTGTCCACATCGGAAACACTTCAAACCACGAAACCTCAACGGACAATCCGCGCTGATATGACCTGCTTCGTTACAATTGTAGCATTTCCTTACTTCCTTCCTGAATACTCCTCTGTCTATTCGTTAGCCATCTCCACCGCCTACACTACCTGCTACTGTCGCACTTCTGTGTTGTCTCACACGTGTACTGCCTGCGTAATCCACCGAAGAAAGCATCAATTGTTCAAAAGCTTGTAACAATTTTTCCGGAGTATTGAAACGATGCATTTTTGCTTGTGCCCTTAACGATTGGTCAGGTATATCCTCGACAATATATTCAACTAATTCGGTCTCGTCATCAATGGGTACACGATTCGCTTTTATAACTTTATCATGGAAATAATCTTCAAAAGACTCATTCTTCTTCCACACACGATCTTCAAATTGTTTGCGCAGAAGAATCTTGTTCGGCCGATGATGAAACATATTCTCGAATTTCATTAATAAATCATCTACATTCAATTCGATAAATTCGGACCGCGACTGCATCCAGTCTCGTGCCTTTCCTCGTAATCGCATTCCTATTAAGACTTTCATCTCATCTTCTTCTAAATGGTACGTAGTTTGGAGAACTTTTCCTTGTTTCGACCAACTCAGATAATCCTCTGATTTACCATCAAAATAACTAAGTAATTCGGCAACAGTTTTTACACTCATTCTTCCATGTATATTTCCTGTCATCGAATATGTTTGGAAAGAACGTCGTGTTTCTCGTTCTGACGTAAGTTCACGTCGCATCATCTCTAATTCTCGCTCCATTAACGCTCTTTCTCGTCGAAGAAGATTCAACTGGCGTAGTTCACGTCGATCCTCGTCACTCGCAGTATTGAATGGAGTATCTTCTTCATCTGCAACTTCTCGTCTGTCAACGAATTCGTTAACCCTGTTTTCTTGTAATGTACGAGCCCAATTACACGTGGGATCATACTCTAACAAACGTGCTATTAATTCAGCTTTCAGGCCGGTTGTCACTAAATTATGTTCTCTTAATATCTCCTTCAATTCTAGTACCGTAAATGTGTTCATATCTAGATTAGCCATCGTCACTTCAGAAATCACGTTACGTATCGTCACACAAATATTTATGTATTCGTAATTGTTTCACTCGTCTTTTACACGTCTCACTCGTCTCTTACACACACTGATAATCCGATAATCCGGTCTCTGATTCTTGATGCTCTCGATCCCGGACGAGCCCCCAAATTTGTAGGATCAGAGATAGTAGAATTATGCAGAAACAGGATAATTAATTTATTAAACACTTTAACTTTATAATTCACAAATACAATATGAAACAGTATAATTAAATATATTATTATAGTTCGTCAAAGTTACACCGTCCGTGTTTTCTATACCGTCCGTCTCTATTGCTAGAAAAACACTACTCAAAATATGATCGGCATTTACATAATATTCTATTCTCTCTCGCACTCACAACCAAATTATTCTCTCTCAGTCTCTCTCACAGATGCAACAAACTACCTCTTGTTATAAACAACTCAACTCTTCACGACGGCAATGAACACAAAACGACACGACGTTCACAGTGAATACAAAATAATCAATATCACATATACATATAGAAAATTACCCTACATATATTACATTAATTAAAATTATATTAACGAAAGTAGTTCACTATCTTGCTTTTATTACAATGTAATTTGAATTTGAGATAATAAGTTCTACAAAGTAACGAAATTACAGTACGACAGTGTCGAATTTTATTAAACAGTTCGTTTGTTTGAAAAATTTCTTTTGCCTCAAGTTAATTAATTTCTCAGTTATGAAAAAGAATAATTAATACATGGTAAAAAGACTACTATAATTGTTTCAAGAACACAATTATACTCAAAGCGCCAATATTACTTATGTCCTTCTGTACCTAATTCGTGTTCGCGTCCAAATATAATGAATAACATTTGTTTGTATTCCGTATACATTGAGATAATGGGTAATAATAAAATGATTAAAAGTGAGTAAATTTATAACGATAATAGTCATCAATTTGATTACATTATTCAAGTTTTAAGATCACTACTTAATGGAAAGTCTGTAAAAGGAAAATACACAATTGATATTATAATAGCAATATGCATTACTTTTCTAAAGTTGCCGTGTACGAAGAATCTATTCATCAACAAACCTTCCATTTATTACACATGTATCACATAATTACATTCATAATTCTGTAGTCAGATGGCAAAATGTAAATGTCAATTTTCATAAAAATTATGACATTTAAGTGATTTATTTAAATTTATTTAAGAAACACCGTTAATGAGTTGATTGAACTTGAATTAACCTTTCCGGTACGGTAGAGTCAGCGCGCAGTTTTTGCACGGCGTCTATATGTATATAAACCTATAAGTACCGAAAAGGTTAACAATCATTCTTACAACCACTAATAAAAAAATGTATTTTTAAAAGTATTATAATTTTTCACAGGCGAACAAACATTAAAATTTAATTACATCTAATTATACTAGATATCTTATATATTATGTAATTATATTAATTAGTAAATTATACGGACATACTTGTAATTACGGAGTATTGATTAAATATCTCAACACAGTATACGTTACATTTGTATTATATAAACACAATTTTGTAGGCAATTCAATACTGCCACATTGTAAATTGTCATGTTAAACCGTGTATCTACAATAACTCTAACTATACGTAGTAACATCTCGATTGAAAGGTTTCCACTGTTCCACATATCAAGAATTATGTTGAAAAAAAATAATAATTTCCCTAATATTATAAATAATCGGTTATTTAACCCTCTAACGGTGACATTTTGTTTTTAATAAAACAAGCATATTTTTCAATCTTTACTCAAATTTAAATTTTTATAGAACAAAGTATTTTATTCTTTCGCATGACGAGTATACTCGTCAAACACCGTTAAAGGGTTAACTGCACCCAAATTCTTCATAAAATAATCGATGAAATAAATACATTCGTTGTGAGTCTTCAACTACAGTGTAAGTTACTTTTATACGGTTGCATTGCACTACAAAAATGAGAACAAAGATGTTCTAAGTCATTGGTTCCCAAAGTGGGCGCTGAAGAAATCTGAGAGGGAATTCTGGGTATTTTATTCTTCTTATTTTCAGTTTAACTTTTTAGGATTTAAGGATTAAACGCGCCACTATAGTTGGAAACTTTGATAATAGAGATAGTTTACCCGCAGGAGGCGCTGAACAAAAAAAAATTTGAAAAAGCGGTGGTGAGCTAAAAAAGGTTGGGAAACTCTTCTAAGTAAACCTGGCGAAACATTTTTGAAGCATGCTGTACAATGTATTAGAACATACCGATACCTGACCATCGTGGTCACTACCTTAGCTTAGTCATGCACAATTAATAACAGCCGAATTCGCTGGCCCGTTACTAATATCGTTCGGTATTCTATGTAATTGCTGCCGGGGTTATCGATTTCGGGATTAATACTAATTACACATTACGCGGAACAAAGCGCTTCATCCTTCTAGAGGCGATCCAAGACAAGGAATCGCATCACCATTATCGCAAATAATCTAAAGATTATACATGCATATTAATCTTTACTATAAAATATACTACGGTACTGCAAACGGTCCATTCTGATTGTCTGTAAGTAAATTTGTGTAGCTGAATTAATTAAAATTTTCCAGTTTGTCTCTCGAAAAATAATGATATTTCAAAGAAATTCCAAGTTTAAATATTAAATCTTGGCCGATAATAAAATAAAGGGATAAAAATTTAATTTCAATCGCAACACTCTATGGAACCCTAAGTTATTAATCACATTTAGTAACGTTTCAATTCTTTCACTGCTATTGCCGACTGTAATTGTTCTTCATTAAACTTTCTGTCTGTCATCGAGAAATATTTTCGGGGAACTAAAAATTATTATATTCGATCAAACTGTAGTCATTTATAGGTACTAGAAGGAATTATTGTTATTCGCATAAATGAATAAGAAAATATGTTTAGACTGCGAATGTTTATTCACTGTTACAGACAATTTTATAAAGATCAGAATAAACAGAAATTTATTTTGTCTATTAGAAGATATACGAAGTTAAAAATAAATTAAAAGCTTTACTAATATGTAGATAAATTAGTTCTATCGTATATCAATTGTATCAATAGGTAACCCACAGTTTTGTTTAGATAAAACTATAATGTAATTTGATTTATTACTAACAATACTCCTCAGAAACAAGCTCTGTCTTCCACTGTGTATTAGATCTTTCTTAAGTGATCCTCATATCGACGGTCTGAAACTTGTTATAATTATTTCAAACAGTGTTCTGTAAGAATCTAATTATACCATTCTCAACATCGTTTTAATTAAGGTAAATGATATTTTCTTAATGTTTCCTTGGTTTAGAAGGAAAAAAATATTTGTTATGATATTTGTTGAATTCGACACAGTATACGCTGAAAGATGTGCGTAAAAAAATTATAGGTTTACCTATAAAGAACTGATGGTGAGCTTGAAAACTCTGTAAAAAAAGGGTTCACAAAAATTTGATACAATCATCTTAAAGCTCTCGTTGAAATATGTTATACTAGCCACAGAAATTTACGATGGAACAGCTAGCATTAGAATAATCTAAGCTGATCACGTTTTGTGGTCCAACCTATATAAACCACATCTGGTTGAAAGCAATAAATAAATAAATATAATTTGAATTCAGAACATACTGCAGCCCCTTAAGAATGAGGATGCACATCACTAAGGTATCACAGCCTTTTGATTTCCGAAAAAATAACTATTAATTTTTGCAAAATACAGTGGATTATTTATTGGCATACCTAATAAATGCATAAAATACGTAGTCTAAATAATATCATAGGACACTATGAAAGACAACAGAAAAACGTTGTATCGTCTGAGTAAGGTCACTTTTTTGTCAAATTATACCATATTGTCAAATTGTAGAGGTACAAGTGCGCAATTAGAAATATGACTTTAGACGATTTGGCTTCATGCTCGTCTCTGAACTCGACTGAAGTCTTAGAATTAACCACCTTGTCGTGAATTAGGAGAGTCATCCTTTATGTTCATAAGAACCTAACAGAAGACAAAAGACGTGCTAATCCTTGCTCTTTCGAAGGGAGCTTCCTCCAACGGCTCTCGATTTATATTACTGGTATTAATTTCGAGGTCGTAGAGTTAGGTCAAGAAGAGCATCAAGGAAGAAATTTTCTTTTAATAGGTCGTTCTCAGCAGTATTATGTAGTCGATGGGAATTAAACCGGGTATACGTCATCAAAAAGGAGAAAAGATTCGTTGATCCATTATTGATTTGAGAAATCGCGTAAATAGAGAATATGTTAATTGAATGATCAATATTTCTTTCTGTTACTGGAAACAAATTAAGGAAAAAATTAAGGTTCTTCACAATTAGGTTTCTGAAAAAACTCTGGTCCTTGCTATTCAGAACACTTTATACTGTGTATTATACTATATTTGCGAATTCAATTTTATACTTTCGAAGTAATATATGTGTGATTAGCTTGTTATTATGTATAAATCTTCTTTTTATATTATGAAAATTTAACGGACAGAGTTTATGCAACAACCTCGGATAAAAAGACTTATTTGGTAGCAATAACTATATTAATTGTTTCTACTACATAGTTATTCATATCTACGGTTAATGTAATTTATTTATATGAGAAATTAAAGAATCTACATATATTGCGATAGAGGAATGTAACAGAAATATAATATTTGTAGATGATACAATATACGTGAGCACAACATAGTCAATTTAATGTATGTAGTTTATTATACGACATAGGTTATTTAATCTTCAGTTTAATATTAATAAAACGTATATTCAACTTTCACTTTCATTTTAACCAATATAACTTCCAGGCGCATTCCGCTTTTCTTCCATCATCTTGTAATTTGTTGTATCTTTGAATCAATAAATTCCTTCGAAGTTAAATTTGTTATGTTACTGAAATAGCCTTCTTGTATAATTAATTCTGAACATAACAGTTTAGTATAAATAATATTTTGAACGAAAATAATAGTATTTCCTGAAGAACTTTGAACTATAATATTGTAGTGGAAAAGTTTGGTACTGATTATAAGAATAGAACTCGAGATGTCGGTACACTGTCAGATTAGGGAGAATATAATGAAGTATATAGATTTATAAAAATTATTAAAAATATATGCATTATCAGACAAAAGAGGCTGTATTGTGCTCTGTGTAAGTCAGTAAATTATTTTCCGAATCTTTTTTCATATTAGGTTGAGTAATAGATTATTCTGAATTTTTTTTAATTTACATCTATTCAAAATATATTACAATTAATACGAATCTATCGCACATTCCCCATCATGATACTCAGCAATTCTTGTTCCATTGATCTATTTTTGTTATCCTTTATTTACTGTTTAGTAAATTTTCGATGTTTATATCTACAATATTTGTAGAAAAACTTCAAATACTTTGTTTGATAACATAAGTATGAACATCATTCAGCGCTGAATTTTCAACTCTCCTTCAAATATTGTTCCAAGTTATTACAGCATAAATTCATGTAATTCAAAATAAATATCGAATTCAATTTTCATATACAACCGACTTGGGTAGTTTTCATAGTAACCGGAACATAGATGATAGATGCAAAACTGGCTCAAGCCTCCGTACCTATCTCTAGTACGGTGTGTGTTGCAAACGCTACGTCATCACTGCTGACCTATTATTCTAATATATGTATAAATAGTAGATGTACAATTTATTTATGTCTTTGCCAGCGAAAATTCTTCTTGCATTCAAATGAAAAGATGTCATGCTGAATATGCACGAAAGATTCACGTCACAATTAAGACCTAAATTGATTAATTCTCGTGTCCTGTTCAGGTGATCTGTGAATTAAAATCGATCAAAGTTGGTATCGAATTAAGGAAAACCTTTTATTCATAATTAACTTTTGACATATGTATTAGGTTGCTACATAAATTCTGTCTATCAATATTATATTGCGTAGGAAAGCGAAATACTAATCATCCTAAAAGTCTGACTTTAAACATAATATTCAGGAAATATAAAGACTCCCAAGAAATATAAACTATAATTTTGAGTATAAATTTCTGTCTATAAATTTGTATTCCCAATCAATGTGTTCTTACAATAAGGCACAACTTTTACAGCAACTTAATGTACGTTAAAAACTGTTAATATCAAATCAATTTGTAAACTTCTACGACAAAATATATAATTGACAATTACGGTTTGCTTTAGGGTCGAACTGAACCGAACAGTGGACAAGATTTAAGCACTTCTTAATTCTCTCTGTGATTACTACCAGCCTCTGAAGTCTTAGACTTTTTTCTTAACAGATTGTGTAACCAGATATTGATTGTGAAAGATTCAGCCCAGCTGAGTGTGAAATATATGAAACTCAACGTAGAACATACATTAGTAGAATGTCAAATGTATGAAGGACTGGGATCGTAATAAAGAAGAACCTAAAGAGTTATTCGTTAGGATTAAAGGAGTTCCCAAAAAAGCGACTAACGTTGCTGAAAACTTCAAGAAAATCATTGAGTTTCCAAAAAGCACTAATCTATTACGCAAAATCTTAGAAAGTAAAATATAACGATAATAATCGTTAGTATCAGTTAACGCTAATATAAACACGTTTACATAAAGCAAGGTACACATCGTCAACATACATGCAATGACTCACAAGTCTGTTCTCGAAAGGAGGTCGCATTTATTTGAACAAATTGCCTATCAAACTGCGAATTTTACTGTAAAATTAAAAATCATTTATCACAAAATAATGGTAGAACTGCATGTAATAAAGATACATAAATTCCATAAAAATTTTTCACTTTAATATCCCCTTGCTCTACGATTTTCTTCACGTCTACAGTCTCCAGAATTACTTTATTGTCACTAGTTTCCCAGAAACAATAGGAATTCTGTAATTGTCGCAACTGTACATTTGCTATAAAAATTAAATATTAATACCAGTAATGTAATATTTCACTTCGACTCAAAGAAAACGAATTACGGTAAACGTACCGATGAATAAACACTTAAGCGATTTTGTAATTACTAAGTAAGTAAAATTTTAAATGATAATTATGTTAATTGATAATTGGCGCATGAAAATTAGATTATTTCATATCAATACCTGTTGATAACGTACACGTTTCAATTCGAAAAATTGAAAAAGTGTAATTAATTAAATTAAAAAGATAAAATACAGATGTTACCAGTAAATGGACATTTTTAACTAATAGCACGAAAATTGTTTGAATATGGAACAAGGAATTAAAAGGAAAATCAATGTTTAAGCATTTACTAATTTTAACCCTTTGCGCTCGAGCGGTGCCTCTCAGGCACCACTGCATGTGATGCGATAACTCGAGCGGTGCCTGAGAGGCACCATTCGAATCGATGTGTTTATTTGTGTTTGACCTAAGGAATATCGCTTGAAAGGTCTACTTGGCCTTTTGTAGATCATATTACGCGGTGTCTAAATAGCTATAAGGGTGTGTTATCTGAAATAAAGGACGTCTTAGCACCGCTTATGCGATAAAATGTCTTATCTCAAAAATACTAGCGACCGCGGTTGGAACTCTGGCTTCGACATCAGTTCGAACTCAACCTTCTTGTCGATCGCATTATTTCTTTCAAAGTTACTGAGCCCAATAAGTATGGAATACGACGAAGAAATTACTTCTAGTGAAGATGAGTTCAATTTTTCGGCAGTAACAAACGAAATTACATCACTACATAGACAGCTTGCCCATAAGAATAAATAAATGTCTTTCATTAAGTTAAAAAATTACATATTTTTTATGTTCAAATTTTTTTTTATGTTTTTAATGTTCAAATATACGAGTTTAAAGTGTTTTATTGTGTCTAAAAATTTTTTAAGTTAACAATAACGAACTCATGAAATAAGCGGGAGCGGCTGATTACTCTCGAGTTGCTGGTTCACCCGACGAAAAAGCGCCTCGAGCGCAAAGGGTTAATAACTTAATGTAGGTACCCGTTTTTATGTATAATTTTCATTCACTCGTGCATCCATCCTACCCATGTTTGTTGAATCCATTTTCAAATCGTCACCACGAGTCTGACCCGATATTATAAGGCAAGCGGTTAATTCTTATTTTGGAAGTATGTGGAACAACAGCGTCAGTTACTGTAACGAGTCTTAATCCCTCCTGATTTAAATATACCTACGGAATACGGAATAGCTATTCTTTCCAGTGCTCGAAATTTGAAAGTGAAATCGTAGGTACGATCGACTTCCATTGCCGGGAGAATCAATGTAAGCTGTGCAGTGACATGCGTGACGCGTGTCGTTGACGCATATACATATGTTCTTTGTGTAACAAAGCGATAAAGCAGAGGGAAGTCGACGTTGAAGACGTCGAAACCGTGAAATTTAAGGGGAAGTGGTGGGATGGGAAAGGAGCAGGAATAGGAGAAACGAAAACGGAAGGAGAACATTGCTCGACGCATCGATTGCACCCGGCTGGCTCGACGTCCTCGAATCGGTCCCGGCGAGCGATTTCTTTGACTGTTTCAAAGCTGTATAAACGAGCAAAGAGAGGAACCGACTCTGCAGTCAGCATTGCCTAATATCAAAGGCCGTGAACGTACAAAAATGAACTTCGGGGAGGGCCGCGGGAGCGTAGTTTGGCAGAGACAGTCGAACGCGCACGAGGGCATACTCGAAAGGTTAACGACAGGGGCAATTTGTTTTCGTTAAATTAGCAGCCGTCCAAGTGCCTCGAGGAGGACTCAAAGAACGCCTATCCACTGGTTCCTCCGGGCTTCACCTGTTTGTAAGGGGCATGAAGTACATTCTACACATATGCAAGCGAACCGTTTTACATCGGATTGCGAACGTGAATTCAAAGTGAAGCCATAGTTACCTTTCAAGGAAACATTTATCAGTGACCGTACTTAAAATCTTTACTAAAAAAAATATCGAATATCAAATTTCTTAAATGAATAATCAGATTCGCGTCTATTTTATTGTCGTGAAAGTATCCTGTTGAGGTGCATAGACACCAATTCTTACAAGGGAACATACAGACCCATTCACGATGATTTGAATGAAACTTATATGGGAGATAGTTCTCCAGGAAATATTTGACGCGTACGTTTTTTTATCACGCATCGTCCATGTTAAGGGGGTAATAGTAGCCCCCAAAGTTGAGGAATGAAAATATATATTTTGAAATACCTCCAAAACTAGAGGGAATAGGAAAAAGTTTTTTTAATTGTATGTTTTTGAGTGGGATATTTAGTCACATAAGAAAATTTAAGAAAACATTTAAATGTTTAATACATTATTTAAAGAAATAATTTGTTCTTAAATTTTCTTATGTGACTAAATTACCGATTTAAAAACACAATTTAAAAAAAAAACTTTTTCCTACTCCTCTAATTTCCGAGATATTCCAAAAAATATAATTTCATCTTTCAACTTTGGGAGCTGTTATCACCTTCTTAACATGAACGACAATCGATAAAAAGAACGTGTCCAATTTGTTTTGGGGAACTATCTCCTATATAAGTTTCATTAAAATCGGCGTGTGCAGGTTGGGTATTTTCTCTTCTTAGTCCTAGCACGTGATGGATTTATTGAAAAAAACTGAAGTTGAACTTTATAACTCCATATCCATTAACATTAGAACTACTAAAGTAGTCAAAATAACTGATTAGTATACTCTTATAATGATGATTAAAATGTTACAACAGTACATTTTCTCAGATCTTTTACAACTATTATTGCAATATGTATGTGAAGAAGTGAGTTAATTTATAAGTTTGTATATTTGCGAAAGTTTGTCATATTTATCGATCCGATAGAAATAGATGTACGTTCTAATGTTAATGTACAGTAGAGCCTCCAGTATCCAAATAGCCATTAATATTCGTATATTTTACTATGCGAACGTGCTGTTATCCGAACACAGAGTCTCCTAGCAACACACGCCTTTTGCTGTTGGAAATATGTAATGCTTACGTACGATGTATACTTTCTTCTATCGGATCGAATTTTACGCAGTTATTTATGCTTAGAGATTTATGTAATATAGCAACCAAAAGGATATGGGATCCATAAACATTGAAATTGTCAATTTTCTGCATCTATATTTAAATAAATGAAGTTTTGTATCAGAAAAGTGATTGTTCAATTATTCGAAAATTGCTTCGTCCGATCACTTATTTCTCCCTATTAGTTCGGATACGGGAGGCTCTAACGTATTAGATATAGTATAATTGATAATGGCAACATTGTACACGAGAAAAACAAACACTTATGGCAAAATTCCAAGAACTATGTAATGTAGATTAATGTATAGAACGATTGAAGATATGATATGTAAATGCAAGTTGTCCCCAAAATCGTGGCACAACCGGCCCAGTGGTAATTCTATTAGAAAAAATAAGTCGAGAGGAAAAAAATCTTTTCATTTGAGGTTTCGTTTTCGAGAAATAAAGTTTGAGAATCAATCTGAAACGCTTGTATTCGTTATGGTAGTAAGTAGAACCAGAATGCAATGTACAGACGCGCTAGTAACATCCTATTTAATTGCACGCGTATCTAGGAGATTCTCTAATTCGATTACCTCAAAACGAAGCCGTAAATGAAAAAATGTTACCCTTTTTTTTTACTTATTTTTTCTTGTAGAATCACCACCCGGGCAATTACAGACACAGTGTATAAATAGTGTTAGATCGTGCAATGCTAGTACTTAATCGTCGAACCGTTACACGATCTTTAGATTTCGAAACCGTAAATAAAGCACACTTTGATTGTTTCTAATGACTGTATTTACAAGTTGTGCGTTTGTGTGCGTGTGTGCGTGTGTGCGTGTGATGTTCACCGGGTGAGTTCTGGTTTGAGTCAGATTTTTGTGTGACGTCTCTTCCTCCAAATTCGCTGAAGGCATTACCAAAACTCGGTTGCTTATTGCTTATGCCCTGAAGGGAAGGCAAATTTCTCGGTTTTTCCAAGTGACTTGGAGATGGAAAACCTCTCCTTCAGGGCGAAGCGGACGTCAGAAAAACATCGCGCAGGTGGTCACGATACAAGTTGACCGCGACGAAGTTTCGAGTCTCTCAACGGTAGGGTTTATAGCTGTATTGTCTGCGACACAGCGCGCCCCGGTAAGGCCCGGCGCGGATGGGTCCCAGGTTACCGAGCGCATGTGGCGGACTGCAGACTGTTCATTTCTTTTGTCTATTACTCTCTTTGTATCACCGAAATTGAAATTGCTTGAACGAAGGAAATAAAATAATAAAAAATAACGGTAATGTTAAATTCTAAAGCCGTTGTTTCGGGTCTACGACGGAACATGCTCCCCCCATTGATAGACTATGTCGATCAATAACTATGACTAATTACGTACTATCGCGGCTTAATAATAGTCAAAGTATCGCACGACAATTAAACGATAAAGTAAAGGCTTTCAAAAAATGCTAATCAATAAACTTTGAATCAGTCGTTTTAAATTTGCGAAAATCAACTTGTGAGTTGTATCGAATGGTTGCGCACGGTTTCAAGATTTTCGAAGAACGTTACAAACTACGTGATACCAACAAACAATAGCTATTACGATGATACCTAAATTACTGCTACCTTATACTAAGCAATGTGTATATGTATGTGTCATTTGTACATAGACCTTATAACTATAGTTCACAGTATACAAAGTTATCAATCCGGTACAGTAATTGGCAATGGCGACAATCGTTTGATACTTCGTTTATACGTTCCGAACGGTGTTTGTACCGTGGCAACGCGAACTACCTTGTCCTCTCCGGGGTGGATGGCAACAATGCGACCCAGCTTCCAATGAATTGGTGGAGTGTTGTCTTCACGAACAGTGACCAAAGTTCCCACCTTGAAGAGTGAAACATCTCCTAGATGCCATTTATTTCTTGTATGCAATTCATGCAAATATTCCTTCTGCCATCTAGACCAAAAATGCTGTTTCATTTTTAATACATGTTTCAACGCGGACAACCTGTTATTTGGTAAGTCAGAAACATTGTGCTCAGGCAAGTGTAACAGTGAATCACCAATGAGGAAGCGACCTGATGTAAAGGCTATAAAGTCATTAGGATCCGAGGACAGTAGAATTAAAGGACGGGAATTAAGTATCGCTTCGATCTCGGTCGCCAAGGTATTAAACTGCTCATAAGTCAACAACGTGTCTCCCATGATTTTATGCAAATGATTTTTAAACGATTTAACAGCAGCCTCCCATAATCCCCCAAAACGCGGAGTTCGGGGAGGAATGAAATGCCAATAAATATTTTGCTCTGTAGAAAACTGCTGCATTTTATTACGGTATTCTTCGGACGTGAAATATGCTTGAATAGCTATAATTACATTATTTGCTCCTACAAAATTCGTCGCGTTGTCAGAATAAATGTTTTGGGGTTTGCCTCTGCTAGAAAAGAATTGTTTGAGAGCACCCATGCATGCTTCAGTAGTTAGATCTGATACTACCTCTAAATGAATAGCCTTTGTAAGAAAACAAACAAATACAGCTACATAAACTTTTACCTTCGAGCGATTGCGCAACTTTTTCTCTTTTACAGAGAACGGTCCACAATAATCGAAACCTACGTTTTGAAACGGTCTTGACTGTGTAACCCGGTTGACTGGCAAATCACCCATTATATAATTTGGTACGGAAGGGTTCAATCTACAACAACGAATGCACTGACGAACGATATGTTTTGTCACATTTGTACCATCTATCGGCCAATATTTTTGTCGAACGGCATTTAAGGTTGCTTGTATCCCTGCATGCCAATACCATAAGTGCTCGTGTCTAATAATCAGATTAGTAATATGATGATTATGTGGCAACAAAATGGGATGTTTCTGTGAATAACTTAAAGGAGCATGCTTTAATCTACCTCCCACACGTAGTATACCATCATTATCAACAAAAGGATTCAAATTACGCAAGCTGCTGTGCTGCCCAAGCGACCGATTTTGTTTTAAATTACTTATATCTGAGGAAAATGCTTTAGCTTGAAGTAATTTCAAGATTCGTAAATGTGCATTCTGAATGACATCTACTGTCAATTCTCCTGTAACCCAAACCTTTCTTCTTACGCAATTTAAAATTCTTAATAAACGCGCCACTATTCGATTTAAAAGGCTTATTGTCGAAAATCACAATAATAGATCATTCACGTTTTTATTTACAGCTAGCAACACAATGTTACGTGTTTCGGGAATCTCAATCGGTGCAAAATGACCACTCGGCCATACATCTTCCTCTTGTGAGAGCCATTCCGGTCCCCTTAGCCATACGTGATTGCTAATAAACAGAGATGGCGATTCTCCTCGCGAGACAAAATCTCCCGGGTTATCTGAACTTGGAACATGTAACCAACTACGAGTCCGAGGTGGTCGGCCGCCGGGATCGGCGGAAGAGGGCCGCAGCTGCTGCGGCGCCAGTACCGCCTAAGGCGGCGGGCGCGCCCCCGCGGCGGCCGACGCCCTCAGGTAAGCGCGATGGGGGCCGTCGCCCCCCGCGCGTGCCGACGCGAGCAGCGGTCGCCCTTACGGTGGCCCCGGGCAGCCAAACGCCGTATGCAAAAGTCATGCGGCGTGCTGTGGCCGGGGTCAGACTAGCGGATGTCGGGATTACCGACCTCCGCTACCGTAAGGGCCAGACGGGGTCCTCCATTTTGGAGGTCCCCGGGCCGGAAAGTGCCGCGAAGGCGGACGCCCTTGTGGCCCGCCTGGCGGAGGTCTTCCGCGACACCGACGTCCGTGTCTCGAGGCCGGCGAAGACCGCAGAAATACAGTTAGCCGGCCTCGACGAGTCGGTGACCGAGGAGGCCGTGGCGGCGGCGGTCGCCCGTGTCGGCGGCTGCGCGGTGGCCGGGGTCCGCTGCGGCGAGATTCGCCGCAACGCGTTTGGCCTCGGCACCGCGTGGGTGCGCTGCCCCCTCGTTGCCGCGAAACGGCTGACGACGGCCGGCCGCATTTTGGTCAGCTGGTCGTCGGCCAGAGTAGAGGCGCTCTCGGCGAGGCCCCTTAGGTGCTTCCGCTGTTTGGAGCTGGGGCACGTCCGGCTGAACTGTCCGCGTGACGCGGACCGCGCCGGGCGTTGCTATGGCTGCGGCAGCGGGGAGCACCTCGTCCGGGACTGCGCAGCGACCCACAAGTGCCCAGTCTGCGCCGACCTGGGTCGGCCGGCGGACCATAGGCTGGGCAGCAAGGGCTGCGCGCCTCCGCCGCCCCGGCGGGGCCGACGGGGGCGAGGAGGAGCGGCGGCAGGAGATCCCGCCGACGACGGAACAGCGACCTGGCGAGGGAGCGGGAGCTGTATGAGGTCTACCGACGAGCAACGGTGGACCTCCAGAGAGCCGTCAGGGAGGCCAAATCCCGTGCCTGGAGCGAGCTCCTGGAGACACTGGACTGTGACCCGTGGGGCCGGCCGTACGGCGTCGTCCTTGGACGTATGCGGCCGGCTGGGCCCCCGGTCAAGGAGTGTCTTGACCCCCAAGCCCTAGAGCGTGTCATCGAGACCCACTTTCCGGTTGATCCGGAATATGGCTCGCGACCGCTTGGGCTTCCGGCGGACCCGAACACCTGGTCCGCCGAGCTGGGGGGCACGCGAGAGGTGCTCGCGGTTGCAGTCGCGCGCATCGGGGCCAATAAGGCTCCGGGGCCAGACGGCGTCCCGGGCCGGGCGCTGAGTTTGGCCTCACGCGTCCTCGGGCCCCGACTCATGCAGCTGTTCAACGGCT
>NW_015374052.1:46227-47018 GCF_001272555.1 Dufourea novaeangliae | reverse complement strand
GCCCCAGGGGTCCGTGCTGGGACCCCAGTTATGGAACCTGGGGTACGACTCGGTTCTGCGTGGGCCCCTCCCGCCCGGTGTGTGTGTCGTCTGCTATGCAGACGACACTCTGATCATCGCGGTCGGGAGGGAATGTATGAGGACCATCCGGCTGGCGGAGGTGGGGGTGGCAATCGTTGTCGCCCGGATCCGGGCACTGGGGTTGCACATCTCGCCGCAAAAGACGGAGGCGGTCATGTTTCATGGCCTGCCTCTGTCGCGGCGAGCCCCTAGTGCCTGGATCCGAGTAGGAGACGCCTGCGGCCAGATCGGGGACCAGATGAAATATCTGGGCCTCGTTCTGGACAGCCGCTGGCGCTTCGAGGTTCACTTCGACCGCCTGGTCCCCCGGATTCAGGGCGTGGCGTCCCTTCTGGGTAGCCTTATGCCCAGTCTCGGGGGACCAGATGAGAAGGTACGCCGCCTATACATGGGGGTGGTGCGGGCCATGGCCCTATACGGTCATCCCGTGTTGGCCCACGACGTGGTGGCCAGCCGGCGCTGCCGGCTGCTATTGCGGCGCGTGCAGCGCCGTATGGCCATCCGCGTCGTGAGGGGCTACCGCACCATCTCGCATGAGGCGGCGGTCGTCCTGGCAGGGTCTGTTCCCTTCGATTTCCAGGCGGAGGCTGACGCCGATGTATATCGGTGTCTGCAGGGCCTCCGCCGGAACGGGGTCGACCCGCCGGACGACGCGGTCGAAGTGTTGAAGCGCCAGAGCCGGCGGATCGCTTGCGAAAAGTGGCGGCGCC
>NW_015374052.1:30655-46063 GCF_001272555.1 Dufourea novaeangliae | reverse complement strand
AGGTGCTCACTGGGCATGGATGCTTCGGTGAGTACCTGCGGAAAGTAGGAGCCGAGGCGACGGCGGAGTGCCATCAGTGCTGGAGGAGTGCCCGGCCTTTGCCAGGGAGAGGCGGGCGCTCCGTACAGCTGTAGGGGGAGTCCTCTCGCTCCCGGCCGTGCTTGCGGCCATGGTGGGGAGCGAGAGGTCGTGGAGGGCGGTGTCCTCCTTCTGCGAGACCGTCATCTCGCGGAAGGAGGACGACGAGCGGGACCGCGAAGCGCGCGATCCCGCTCGTCGAGAGAGGAGGAGAGCGAGGCGGAGCCGTGGACGTGGTCGGTGGACCCGCACGGCCGGCTCTGCCGACGTCGACGGGGGGCAAGTCCCTCCGTAGGCGTCCCGCCTCGCTCTCCTCGCAGGCTGGGCCTGCGGGGGTGGGGCGAGCGCGTGCGCGGACATGGGGAGCTGGGGCTTAGGCCTTGATAGCTCCTCGCTCCGCGCACGCGCCCGGGCAGGCTGGATCTGTCGGTGGTTAGGCGGGCGCGTGTGTGCGGAGACGTGGGGAGCCGGGGCTTATGCCTTGGTAGCTCCCCGCTCCGCGCGCACATTCGCCTGCCGGGGCCGCTGATGCAGTTAGGGTGGGATACCCAACTGCATCCAAAGCGGCCCGGGGTGGGGCCGGTGTCAGGGTGCAGTCCTCTGGCACCGGCGGAGTGGAGAAGGGGGGTGACCTGGGTATAGGTCACCCTTGGGGGGCGCTCGATCGCCCCCACGGAACGGGCTCCTCGAGGTGAATCCTCGAGGAGCACAGGTACGGTGGTGGCGGTGTGTTCGTTAGAGATCCCGCCACCACCGGTTCCGCCCGAGAAGGCTGTCGTAGGGGTTTTAGTGGGTGCGAGTCCCACACTATCTCGGAGTCCTACCCCAGGACTCGAGGTGTGCATAAGGTATTTCCCCTACGTTAAAAAAAAAAAAAAGAAAAAAAATGTAACCAACTACGCGCATCTGCGGTTGACTGAATATCGTTTACACGGTTCGCAACAAATGTTTTGTGTAAGTGCGGTGGTGTTCTTAACCATTGTAGGACTATTGTAGAATCAGACCAACAGGTAACGCTATTCAATTGCACATCTGTCAGTGCTTCTACCGTGTCTCTATACAACCTCGCTAAAAGTTTACCTGCACATAGTTCCAATCGTGGAAGGGATAACGATTTTACCGGAGCTACTCGTGATTTCGCGCACAATAAATTGACCTTCGTTTTACGACGTTTGTCCATTGACCTGACATAAAAACAAGCTCCGTATGCGGCTTCACTGGCATCGCAAAATCCATGCATTTCTATCCGAACTGCATTATCAATAATTACTTTACGTGCAGCTACAAAATTACTTAATAAAGGCAACTCTCTTTTTAAATCTAACCATGAACAACTTACATTCTGAGGAACCGGCTCTTCCCAAGTTATGTGAGCCTTCCAAAGTTGCTGAATGATTATTTTGGCTTTGATAATAACGGACAGAGAAATCTCGGACAGTATTAATCGCTTCGTAATGCGCGTCTTTCCATCAAATGCCTTTGTGGTATAAATAATAGTATCGGTAGACGACTTCCAAAAAACACCTAAAGTTTTCTTAGCTTCGGACGAATCTAGCGACAAACTCTTCAAATGATTCAGCGTATCTAAATCTTCTATTAACTTATTACTATTAGAAGTCCATTGCCTCAAGTGGAACCCTCCAGTCTTTGTTAATGCGATAAGTTCATTTCGTAATATTAAAGCTTCCTCCAAACTAGATGCCCCGGTCAATACGTCGTCCATATAAAAATCTCGTCTCAAAATTCTTGATGCTATGGGAAGCCTATTAATCTCGTCTTCAGCTAATTAATTTAAACAACGTACGGCCAAATATGGTGATGATGCAGTGCCATAAGTGACTGTATTCAACACATATGTTTTAATAGGTTTATCCTCTCAGACTCACGCCATAGAATACGTTGGTACGTTACATCGCTTGAATGGACCTTGATCTGGCTGAACAATTTTCTCAATGTCTGTCGTAAAAACATAAGAATGAAGTCGAAATCTAAGTAAAATAGTAAACAATGTATCCTGAATGGTCGGACCAACTAATAAAGCCTCATTAAGAGAAATACCCTACGAACCTTTCGCCGATGCATCAAAAACAACCCTAACCTTGGTGGTTGCACTAAGATTCCTTCACAACATTATGATGTGGAAGATGGAATCCATTTTTATTGTCCTGTAATGTAGTAATTTCATACATGTGACCTAAAGCTCGATATTCATCTAAAAATTCAATATATTGTCTCAACAAATCGGGATTCTGATGCAATTTACGTTCTAAACTGCAGAAACGTTTTAACGCCATAGTTTTAGATTCCCCCAATAAATCTTTCTTGTCGTTAAAATGCAAACGAACTATATAGCGACCATTACTATCGCAACACGTATTTTCCTTGAATTGATTCTCACATTCTAATTCTTCTGGGGAAAAGAATGGAGCAAGGAAGTTCTTCAATTTCCCAAAACCGCTCTATTTGTTTATCTAATAATGTGACCAAATAACTCATTTTCACTCTATCCTGTTTAATAAATTCACCTTGCGGTTCCACCTCTCCAGTTACTAACCACCCTAAAGGCGTTTTCTGTAATATTATATTTTCCTTGCATGTCCGAATTTGACCGATCGATGATACACGATAAAACAAAGTGTTTCCTAACAACAAATCTATTTCGCCAGGCATATGGAATTCCGGATCAGCTAAGTTTATGTTGTTCGGTATACTAAGAGCTCTACGATCAATACCTGACGGGCTACTACCTGATGCTTCAGTACTGTCGGGAATTGTAACCCGAGCCTCGTTATTAAAATGTAATAAGCTATGATGTCTGCGATTACATTTGCGACAACCCATCGACTTGCAGTTACTAACCATATGATTGCTTCTTAAACAGTTAAGACAAACTCTTGCCCTTTTTACCGCGCTCAATCTCTCCTGTACACTGAGCTGTATAAATTGAGGACAATAATAATTTGCATGCCCTTGTTTGCAAAATACGCACGCTAATTGCTTTCCTGTAGCCAAATATGCCTGCCCACAACTTGGAATTTTACCTTTAATTCGATAATCTTGATGAGTTCCCTTTACCGGAGATACACTTGTCGATTCGACCTCGTCGCTACGCGCTTGTTTATCAATAAAGTTAATATGCTGATCAAATGTTGGTCGCTCCTCATTTTCTATAGTACGGTCCCAAACCTTTCGTGTATGTTTGTCTAGTTTGTTAGCTATTATAAATACTAAAATCGTACCCCAATGCTCTACAGATTCTTTCAACAATTTTAGTGCTTGAACGTGCATCTGAGCTTTCTCCGATAATAATCTTAAATTCGAAGGAGTGTCACGCTGAATCTCAGGGAGTTCGAAAAGCAACCTTAAATGTGCTTGTAAAATCTGCCGTGGTTTGTTGCAACGCTTTTGCAACAAATTCCATGCTACTACATAATTTTCTTCCGACGCGGCAAGAGGGGCGACTATCGATGCTACGTCTCCGCGTAACTTTTAAGAAAATGAAACTTTTGAACCGTAAGTAAGTCCTCGGTATTGTGTACCATGTCTTTGAATGTGTCATTAAAACTATGCCAATCAATCGGGTTATGATCAAAAGGCTTAATTTCAAACTTAGGCAAAAACGTATTAGCTTGTTTTACACTTGATGACCTTACTGCTTTACTAGAAGATGCACCCCGATTTGGAACTTGTGAATTCGGCATACGATTACAAACAAAGCTTTGATCTCATAATAATGCTGTTCAAACTGCTCTCTTTCGCTCGTATAATCAGTTGTTTCATCGAATGCTTCAATTTCACCCAGAATTTCATTATATGCATTCCACAATTGCCCAAGTTTTTCCTTACGTGCTTCTAATTCACAAAAATTTGAATCTGACTTCTCTTTTACGTTGCTCTCTGTTTAATGAGTGCATTTACATTAGCGACCGATGGATCTGTCGCCATAGCGATAGATATGATGCGAAAATCGAAGGAAAAAAATAGAAGGTAACAAAGGACGATGACCCACTGTACTCACCGAGCGATGCTAGTTGGTGCAATTGATGATGGTGAAGGGTATTTACACGTGTTTTAAACCACAGCGATTTATTCTTTACTTTGGAGGTATACACTTGGAAGTCTTATACAAGAAGAAGAGCGCAACGCGGGTCCGCTCGCGTTTATATACACGCGTTGGGTTGATCGTTCTCGATGTTCGACGTTTAAAACTCTTTGTACTGGTCGTAATCGTCAGCTGTTTTGCTGACAGGTTAATGACCCTCGGGTGACGTGTTTACCTGCTCGCGCGTCGATGTGTCCTCGCGGTCCCGCGAGTTTGTTTACGCGGGTTACATTTCTTTTCGTGGCCTTTATTGTCAGCTGTTTTTGCTGCCGGTTAACGGCCGCCACAATGGTTTGCTCTGGACCAGCGTAGTTTATTTTCACGGTTCCGTCGGCAGCTTCTCTCCTCAAGATGTCCGATCAGCGCGTCGTGAATCCTAAAAAATATCAGATGCAGACAACTCTACGGTTCCGGCGACAGCTACTTGTGTCCGCTCGGATGCTGCGTCCAAACGGCAGCGTCGTGGAATCCCAGTGTATGAGTCCTTAAACTGTCACTCCGGCTTTGATCAGTCTACTTTGCACGTAGAGCTGATCCAACGATTGTTACACACGATGATGGTTTCAAAAGAAACGATAATTACGGATCACTTTGTATCCGTCTCGAAGGACCAAAATGTTAGGTCTTGCAATGCTCGCACTTAATCGCCGAACCGTTACACGATCTTTAGATTTCGAATCCGTAAATACAGCACACTTTGATTCTTTCTAATGACTGTATTTACAAGTTGTGTGTTTGTGTGCGTGTGTGCGTGTGATGTTCACCGGGTGAGTTCTGGTTTGAGTCTGATTTTCGTGTGACATCGCTTCCTCCAACTTCGCTGAAGGCGTTACCAAAACTCGCTTCCTTATTGCTTATGCCCTGAGGGGAAGGCAAATTTCTCGGTTTTTCCAAGTGACTTGGAGGTGGAAAACCTCTCATTCAGGGCGAAGCGGACGTCAGAAAAATATCATGCGCGTGGTCGTGGTGCGAGTTGACCGCGACGATTTTCGAGTCTCTCAACGGTAGGGTTTATAGCTGTATTGTCTGCGAGTCAGCGCGCCCCGGTAAGGTCCGACGCGGATGAGTCCCAGGTTACCGAGCGCATGTGGCGGACTGCAGACCAATGTTCGTTTCTTTTCTCTATTACTCTCTTTATGTCAACGAAATTGAAATTGCTTGAACGAAAGAAATAAAATAATAAAAAATAACGGTAATGTCAGATTCTAAAGCCGTCGTTTCTGGTCTACGACGGAACAAATAGGAAGGTGCATTAATTATTCAATTTTCCATTTCCAACAGTGTAAGTAATAAATGTTATTTTTAATATTGAGTCAGAAATAATATTTAACGAAGTTATCTTTAAAAATAATATGTCTGTGTAATAGAAGATATTTTTCGTGACGATAAAGCGATTTTATAACATTTGAGGAAAATAATAATTCATTGTGTAACATTATACGAATACTTAAAAGCGTGTATTTAAATTCTTTAGCAATATAACACAATTCTATCTCGATCTACTAAGAAAATTTCGCATGGAAATCGATACGTTTGTAAGTAAGACATCGATAACAAAGGAAGAAATAGTTTAATGTTCGAAACAATAAACTGGTAGTAAGCAATGAGCAACCAAAATAATGCCTCGTACTATTATAAAGCAATTTTTTATTTAATTGAGTAGTCTACTGATTCAAAAATTATAGAAGATTTATAAAATTGATAACTCGTATTCCCTTTGCTTTAAAAACTGAACATTAATGTTTCTGCATTACATTGTCGCAACAGAAATGAAATGAAATGACAATATTAGAAGCAATAGAACTTTATAAGTCAATATTGCGAAGTATATTTAAAATTAAAGTATGAAATAAAACAATGTAATTGAAATATGAAGAACACTGTAATAATGACCCTGCATCTTTTTTAGGTAAAATAAAAATATGAAAAAAACATCATTGTCCTAGTCAGCGATACATGATTAAAGGATAAAATAACTGTGACTTCATCACGACTTAATCTTCGAGAAAAGTGAGTATGAATATTCATTCAGTACGTGTGCTGAATTCAATGTATCGTAAACTTAAGTTTCACGTACAAATTGCTCCTTGAAATTTTCGATTATCAAATTATTTTCCTCTCCATACTTATTCATTGCTTTACTTTCTACTTTGAAATTTTCCTTTCAACATTAGCAGTTCCTGCCAATGCAGATGTAACAATATTATTTTTTACATGCTCTTCTTTATACTGGCATTATGTTTAGTTTGGGTTTAGCATTCTATTTTGGTATAAGGATCTATTGTAGAAGATAATACGTAGTAATGATTGATAGTTGAATTTTCATGTCATTACTTCTGCATTAAGTTTCAACAAAATTGGGACTATCAATTATACATATAGTACTCCTTTTAGCTTTGTCTTCTGATCATCCATTAATTTTCTTTTAATGTTCTCTTATTCCTGTATAACTATCTCCTAATGATTGGTTTTCATGATTTTATTGCCGAACAACTGATAAATCAATATCATTAACAGTGGTTATAAAAGCACTGAAATTTAGAATGGCTGGATTTATATTTTCGCAGTGGCCGAGAATTTTGTCCCAATTCTGCGGTTGGATTTCGCAGTTGTATGGAGTGAAAAACATGAAACGTGCTGCAATGACGTGCGTCAATAAATATTAGGATACTCATCGAAAAGGAAGTAAGTCTAATAAAATATTACGAAATTGTTAAGAGTCGGAAACTAATATTTTTCTCGGGATTTTAAAGCTCGATGGACAATATTTATTTAAATACGAAGTAATAAGAGTGGACCGAAATGTACAATATTTATGGAATATGACGTTTTCGCCTTACAGACCAAGTGCCCTAATTAGAGATGGATTTCTCGACACGTCGAAACCTCGAAACATTTCGAAACTCAAGAAACTTTCGAGTTTCGAGATTTCGAAACTTTGCACTATTTTTGTGATTCGAAATTCTCAAAACCTATCTGGATGAAAAAAAGTACAGGGTGTCTCAGTTAACTTGATCACATCGAATAATGACTTAACGGTACACTTTATGAAAATTTTGGGACATGGAACTTCAATGGCATCAAGAGGCACATTTTATAAGGTTCGTGCTTTGTGTATGGGCGGAGGCATTTCAGAGATTTCAAGGTTACCCTGGTTTTATTTAATGGAATGACCTATTTTTTACCATAGATCGATAGAGTATCAAATACTGAGTAAAAATGTGGTGACCTTCATACGTCCTAAACATAATAGGTAACGAAATATTTACGAAATCTTACTATCTGGAAGCTATAGGTACTCGAACTGATGCCCCTCAACTTCAATATAGCGATTTCAATACAGAATCGTTAACTATTAGGTTGAGGACGTATGAAGGTCAACACATTCACAAAGTTTCGGATTCGAGTTTCGAGAATTTAAAAATTAGGCTACGGCCCACCCCTAATCCTAATAGTTATGATCGACAATGTACATCCCAACAATCCCGCTGGAATTGTAGACTGATAGGAACAAGTGTTACATTACAGCAAATAGCAGGAGGAGGAAATACTCGCAGATAGATGGGATGGGAACTAGAGAACGACGAAAAGGCGGATAAAAGGGACGGGAAAAAAACGAAGACAGAAAGTGAGCACGAAAATGAGGAGTTAGAATCGATTCGTGTATGCCGTATACATAGGAAATGCAGCGTTCCGCGTCTGGCTGTGATCCGTCAACCGGAAACGACGAATTTACATGAGGAATCGAGGTAAGGCGTCTCAAGTGTAAGTAGCTAAGCCACAAGCGCGCATATAATTCTCCCTGTACTGGTCACGAGCCACGATGATATCGATGGATCGATATGCACTACAGACACTACGGTGGCCCACATATCGTCCTGTTTACAAGACCCTTTCGGAAATCAAATACGTAACCACGGAAGGATCCAGGTGGAACTAAAGAATTAAGGGATTACATACCTTTGAGCTGTTAAAGAAGAAAGAAAATTTAAAAAAATTTGTATACGCAGAATTATTGATTATTAAAAATTCAACACATACATCTTATTGTATGTTATTTCCTTAGCAAATTCTGAAAAATTGTGCTGTACATATATTATCAACAGAAGAAAATGGCTGTCATTTTATTATAACCCATTTCATTAAAACACCATCTGCGGTACCAAATATATCTCTGTCGACTGTTATCTGAAACAAGTTTTTTTCAATTTTATATTAAAGTAGACAACAGAAATTAGCACTTCTCCGAGCCGATATTGAATATATCGATATCTTACAGAGTGGCGGCTGTTTGAACTTGAACTTGTAGTTTCCGACATAAATTTTTAACTTTTGTTGTTACCAAAAAAAAGAAAAAATGCACGAATCCAAAATTCGCTTGGTCAAGTACTAGATTTTGGTTTTAAGAGTATTACCACAAAGTTTGATCCAAATTGGTTCAGTAGTCTTTTAAATATTTCTGGTTGGTATCGATTTTGAAACCTGAATTATTCTGCTGATAGCTATATAGCTCAATTTTTCCTAACATTACTATTGAAATAACATATAATAAGATGTGTAAGATAAATTTTTAACAAACAATAATTCTACATGTACAAACAAAATTTTTAATTTTCCTTCTTATTTAACAGCTCAAAGGTAAGTACCTTCTTAATTGTACCAAAATTGATTCTTGATTCTTACGATCAATGAAATAGACTACCACAATAAAATTAGATTTAAGAGGATTTTCTTGAATTCTTTGAATTCTTTGACTTTTATTAAAACGCTAAAAAGAATAGGCGATTTTTAAGATTCTTTTCTGTACAAAAATGTACAACATATAAGATAAATATTCCAATTATTCCCAGTGTCCCTAATAATGCGATTTTATTTATTTTACTTAATAAAAACGTACTGTATAACGAATTGTGTAGAAAAAAATATACTTAAAATTTAATGTTGAAAAATGAAAGTGTAATTTGAGTGTTAAAAACGTGACTACGTAAGAAGGAAGTGATGACGAGATTATATTAAAGAAAGAACCGTAATTTTACTATTCAACCTATACCTATTGTGCAAAATAAATTTTTAAAGAATATAAAAATTACTTTAATTTTTCAAGTGAACGTTATAGGGGCACTAGAATTGCTCGCAAATTGTACTTAATTACTAACTAATTCTGCATATTTAATGTATAAAACTATTTATCTTAATGAAAGAAATGTTATATAATGTTGTGTTCCAAACTGAGACGATATTTATAGTAGGTTAAATAACACGCAAAATGATTAAATGAAGTTACGCTACAATCTTAAGTTGGCAGTAATTGGGTCATCTACCCTAGGAAAAAACGTTATAGCCTTCCTTTATACATTATTCAGATATATAAAAAAAAAGGCTTTTTTAATTCCTGTTGTGGTGCGATTTCTTAGATACCGCTCAGTGCATTGCTGCAAAGGAAAAGAGGCGTTGATGGTAGGGAACATTAAGTACTCGACGTAGGATCGTCAGAAATAAAAAAAAACAATAAATTCTTAAACTTTATATGGATAACTATCGTATCAGCCTTTGATCATAAATTTTGCAACACATATGTTTTTGATATTAACATTTTCATGCATAATATTAGTCCTCTTTTAGAACTTCTTGGTTCACACGTGTACCAAACATCGCCATTTTTTTTTGTCTTTTTAAAAGTCTTTTTAAAACATTTAAGAATTAAGTGTACTGTGCGGCATTTAAAACATCGCACCACTACAGGAACCTAAAAGAACAAATTATCTTTCAAATATCCGAATAATGTATAAATAAAGGCCACAACGGTTTTTACTATGTGCTGTATATTTTTGTACAGTAAATATCCTATATTTTATGTAACAGTATTTGAGTTATAGTTTTGCATGAAAAGATAGCATACTTTATAAAAACTATAATTACTTGCAACAACTGTATCGAACACTCATTTCCATATACCGTACCTACTAAATGTTTCGATGTGTGTTTATACAGTTTTTAACTGATGTTAGTTAAGCTTACAGCTTTATTGCAAAATTTTATTCTTTTTACGTTTCTACAGATTCAAAATTTGCCTCCCTTTGCAGAAACTTTGCATTGTCGCTTGAACTATAAGATTGTCGTATTAAAAAGTCCATTTGATCAAATTAATACATTTTTATACCGCCATACACAGCGTGTTAACGGTGTAATATGAATTTTCTACGGTATTCAAATCCGGTCAAAATCACAATAACTGTTACACTCAACTTTTAGTATGACGTACAACGTATAATGTTTAATAAAATATGAATTTTTTTGCAAATTTGAAAGAATGGTTGAAACTTTTATGTGGTCTGTCTTTTTATGCTGAATTCCACTCACTTTAGAAGGGAGAATTAACTAAACTTTGTTATCTTAAATATTACTATGAAATTATAATATGTTAACTTCATTATTTTAGAATATAAATTACTGTCATTTATTAAATAAACTTACACGAAGCAGCCATTGCGCGTAGTAGCTTCACGCAATTAAACTCAAGAAATAATCAACGCGTATTATTTTCAACGGGATATTTGAGTGCTCTTGTGCTGAGATACAGTGTCATGAAAGGAGTGGAATTTATAGCCGTAGAAGTAATGAAAACAGCTGTGACACAGATGCGGAGATAGTTCACGTTGTACCGCCGAGAAAAATATGATCGTATCGACGGGGATCGATACAAAATGCCGATAGCAATTCTCGCTCCTTTCCCTCCGTATCAGTATTCCCCCTTTCAAAAATCGAGCTGTAAACATAGTTATTGGAATTATCGAGCAACACAAGGGCCAATGTGTTTCACAGATGCTGGGGGTTGCTTCGACTTTTCGGCATTTTCCCTCGCTCGCTAAATAACTGGCATCGGGGGAGCATTCGAACTACGAATATTCGTTTTATCGATCCACCTGTGAAATGACAGCGTTCAGCGGGTATAACAAAAACATACCGCAACGTTACATGTGTGTAGAAAATACGTAGTGTCTTTGATAATATAGATACACCGTCCGTGCAGGACAGGTAAACTTCCGGGGTTACGACAGGATGACGAAGTGAAATATAGCATTTTGTGAAATATTCGCCTATTATTTACAAGATCCCATATCGAAATGACGCAGAATATACACGTGTACATTTTTGTTACAATATTCTTTTGTCATTATTTTTAATGATACGTTTTTCAATAATACAGGGTGTAACAAAAGTGTGGTGTGATTTGGAACAAGTTTTTCCTTAAAAAACATGTTAACAAAGCCTTGAATAACATTTTTGCTAAGGCAAAATTTGTTCCAAATCACCTCACGAGTGACCTACTTCAGGAACCTCCAACACTTTTGTTACACATTGTATAAGTATTTATACAGGTCATCATTCTGAACAACTTTTTCATATACATATAATAGTCAGGTTCTCTCAGCTTTCGAAATATTCGCAAAACAAGTTAGTTTAAAACTACATATGTAGTTCCTCGACAGCATCTGCGTTTAATAGTGTGTTATATTCATATCTCTTGTTTATATTTCTTAGGTTCCACGAACAGTATAGAAGTGATTCTTGTAGCGTACAGTTGTACAATAGTGGGCGTTTACTGAAATAGACATAATTTCCCGGGCACCCAACATCCCACCAGACATCACCCAGTGATAATCACGCATCTAATATCCCACCAAACACAAGACACACACACATGTGCTCTGGGGTCCAACGAAGAAACTTTTTCCTGTTTTCTTTTTTAGATATTAATTAATAACTACACATGTGTTTGGTGAGATGTTGAATGCGTGGTTAACACTGAATGGTGAGTGATGGAATGTTGGGTGCACGGAAAATTATGTACGTTTGAGTAAACGCCCACGCTTTTACTTCATAACATATATGTATATGTATGTTCATAATACACAATTACTGTAAATATTCACATTGAATATAAGACAAAATCTTAACAAATACATACTCAGCTTTCGATATACATAGTGGCAAACATATTTTTGCGAATATTTTGAAATATGAAAGAGACCAACTATTATACAGGGTGTCTCAAAAATGTCTCTCTTCCGGGAAATGAGGGATTGCTGCGGTGATTTGAAACCACTTTTTCCTTAGCGAAAATGTTAGGTGCGGCTTCGTTAACGAGATATTAACGAAAAACCCGGACCAATCAGAGCGCGAGTTTGCCCGCCGAGTTCCCGCGCTAGCGGTGGCTACACGCTACGCTTGTACTACGAAGCCCCAAACAAGTAGGTCGGCATGCATCCTAGGAAACCGAGTATAATAGCAAATAAGAAAAACATAACCAAACGAACGTTTTATCATCTTTCGTTTGTCATATAAAGTGACGAATGAATGAAACATAAATGTACGAAAATCATGTGTAACGTAAAAAGACGAATACACAATAATTTTTTTAAACAGAATCTTTAAGAAGCCCGAAGAAAAATGTAGGTACTGAAGCTTGCAGCATTATTGCCGGGAAAAAGTCATATGTAGATTGCGTTAAATGAAAAAAATAATAATCAACAATAACTTGAATAGAACTCACCCTTTCGGAAATTCACGTGTAGCTAGCAGACCTGTGTCAGTAGGTCACTGTATCGATTCTGGTCATCGACGACCGAAACGGTTTATGGCGGGGTATCGCCCAGTCCGCAAATGATCGCAGGTATGCGTCACCAGCCGAAGTTAAGGGTTGCAACGTCGAGTGCGTTCGGGTTATTCCACCGAATACGTATTCACTTCACTGCACGACCACTAACACTGATCAGCCGACACGATCACTTAATGTATTTTTAATCGAACGTGGTGTTCCTACGTTAGGAAAATTGGTGGCATCGAAACGGGCCGACTGTTTTCAATTTCTCACATGTTTTACGTAGCCAAACGCTTGCACAGCAGCAGCCGCATTTCCGTTATTCTGTGCATACCACCAGAACATTGCATAATACTCCCGTGAACTGAACATCTCTGTCGCCCGATTGCTAACCGACTGACAGAATTTTTCCGAAAGGACTTCCTCTACCCCCAAGTAATTTCCCATCGTTACATTGTGTGTTCACTCCCCCCATGGCAGCAAGATTTCGGTAAAAAGAATCCAGCGTTCTAGGAAAACACGTGCTTTGCAGAAGTGCAACGAACGAACTTCGGTTTCACCGAAGCGCAGGCTCCGTTAATTTACTGCCAGGAAACTCATTGCATCGAGATAGAAAGCAGAAACTACGTTTTCCTCGAGGAGGAGGAAAAAAAATTACACATTTGAATTGACGCTGCTTAGCCCTGTCCGAGGACGTTAGCAGAGGCCGGAGCGGACGTTTTGGTTATTTACGACCTAATTGCTTCGACCTTATAGCAGACGTGGACTCACAAGAAAACATCCCGAATTGACAATCGCCGATTTTTATGGAACTCTGTGAGATTGTAGTTCACAAAAAAATATTTGATACGTATTTCTTTTTAGCTGCCCTCACCCAGGTTGAAGGGGTGAACACAGCTCCAGGTTGTAAAAGAACATGGCGCTCCGCTATTACGGTCGATTACCGTACCGTTACTAATCCAGATTATTGCAATGAGGTTAAAAAAACAATATCAGATTGTCAATGATAATTTATAATTTACACATATATAAAAAAATAATAATATAATTACAATTTATAATATAATTGATAGTTAAATAATTAAATATTTATACTTTGTTTGTTTTTTATATTTAGGGTATTTTATGATGATTTACTTTTATGATTTTCTATCGATATTGTTTTTCACCTCATTGAAATAATCTAGAGAGGTTTCTTCGTATTTTGTATAAGATGGAGATAGTTAAATAGATAGAGCACTTTTACGATTTCTAGATATCTCTGTTAAGGTATGCGATGCTGGTTGATTCATCAACTGGTTGAAGTTCCGTCTGCAAGTATAAAAGTTCCCTGCGTCCTGTAACGAAACGTCCGCTCCGGCCTCTGCTAAGGTACTCAGACAGGGCCAAGCAGCGTCAACGCAACATGTGTCCGTGAAATTTTTTTTCCTGCTCCTCGAGAAAAACGTAGTGTCTGCGTTCTATCTCGAAGCAATGGGTATCCTGGCAATAAAATAACGGAGCCCCCGCTTCGGTGAAACTGCACGACGGTTCGATCGTTGCACTTCTGCAAAGCATGTGTTTTCCTAGAACGCTGGTTTCTTTTTACCTCAATTTTGTTGCTGCGGTGGGTGCTGAACTCACAATCTAACGATGGGAAACTACTTGGGGGTAGAGGAAGTCCTTTCGGAAAAATTCTGTCAGTCGGTTAGCAATCGGGCGACAGAGATGTTCAGTTCACGGGAGTATCACGCAATGTTATGGTGGTACGTACAGAATAACGGATATGCGGCTGCTGCCGTGCAAGCGCTTGGCTACGTAAAACATGTGATAAATTGAATACAATCGGCCCGTTTCGATGCCACCAATTTTCCTAACGTAGGAACAACACGTTCGATTAAAAATACATTAAGTGATCGTGTCGGTTGATCAGTGTTAGTGGTCGTGTAGTGAAGTGAATACGTATTCGGTGAAATAACCCGAACGCACTTGACGTTGGAACCCTTAACTTTGCAACTGTAAGCGGAAGGAGAGGACGCGGAGTCCGTGCCGCTGCCTCGGGAGCGCCCAGGTCCGGTGGCTCGCGGGTGCCGCAGCCGAGTGTTCGACTGCAGCGCCTCGCGGGCACCCGTGACCGGCGACCGAGCGCGGCAAGCGCCGGGGCCGCGGCGACGGCGATGTCCATAAGCGACGACGACGACGAGCCGGACGGCTCGGGGGCGTCGACGTCCACGGTGTCGGTGGCGTCGGTTTATTCCGACGCCGTCGGCCCGGGCGCAGCGACCGCGGCGACGAGGGGGCGGAAGCGAGGTCGGCCCCCCACTAGGGGGAAATATGTCGGCCTCGCGGAAGCCAAGAAGCGGCTCCTAGAGCTGAAGCGTCGGGAGCAAGAGCTCTACGACGAGGCGGCGGTGGAGGACCCCACGGTTCCTCCACCGCGCGTGGCCCGCTCCTGCAAGCCGCTCCGGGACGAGGCGGTGGTGGCCGCAGAAATGCGGCATGCCCCCACGCCCGATCTCGGGGCGGTGATCACCGAAAAGGTGGCAGTGGTGGAGAAGGTGGCGGGCACCTCGAAAAACCTCAAGGGGACCTACGTCCACTCGCTTCGGGAGGCGGCTCTGTTTATCAGACACGCCGCCGCCGAACA